>NW_028248970.1:0-51888 GCF_964263255.1 Lissotriton vulgaris | reverse complement strand
CTACCTCTTGTAGCTCTCTCTGCATGAACCAGCTAGTGAACTTGCACGTGTTCCTCTAGGAGCCGGCTGCTTGGCTTGTAGCTCTCTCTCTGGGAATCATTGGTGGGTTCTCAACTATTATTTTTTAAGAAATGCCCTCTGAACCTAGCCAACCCAAGGGCCTCATTATATTAAAGAGTGCGATTCCAGACTTCGTAGAACTATGCAAGTAGTACTGTTCCATTGTGGAAGTCATTGATGTAGTTTCTTTCTATGTATTTTTATAATTATATAAGTGAGTATTTTTTATAATTATACATTTCAATCATTATTTTAGTTATATTAATATGTTTTCCAAACTGTTATATTTTTACAGATATTTCGCATCATTATTATTATTAAGAAAGAGACACAATGACGAAAAAACAACAAAGAAAAAGAAAAGAAAGAAAGGACGTTTATTTGAAAAAATAGATCCAGTACAACATGGATGTTCAAAGAAAAAGTGTTCTAGTAAGAAAAGTAACGTTTTAAAAAAAAACTTGCACAAACTGTTATTAATATTAAAAATATAGAAGAGACAGACAGAACAAGAACAGTGAATCAACAACAAAAGAAAAGTGTTCAATAAAGTGGAAAATTGGATTGCCGGAAAAAGAATTATTTTGGAATACGTAACAAACAATTTTTGGAAATTAGAAAAAGAAAATAGAAAAGTAGAGTACTGCAGAATTTACAAAAAATGTAAAAAATATAAAAGGAGATCAGCATTTTACAGACAAAAAAAGGAGATTCTAAGTGTTATTGAAGAAGCCTTTGAATTAAAAAGAAGATTGTTCATCTTAATTTTAAAAAGAGTGAAGACCTTAAATACAATAATGCAGCGTATGAAGGACAAATGTAAGAGAGAAAGAATTGTTAACAGAGCACATTTTTGTAAAATATTTTCTGGGGAATGGAAGCATACTTCTAGTACGGAACCTTTTTTTAATGAAGAAATTATTTTCAACAAAATAGTTTAGTGCATGCAGTTGATACCTGTGGTTTTTCTTATGAGGTGCGAGATAGTTGTGCAATTCAGAAAGAAAAGCTAGTTCCTAGAAATGTTGAAGAATTAATGGCTGAGGAAGTGCAAGGGAGACGTACCCAGGCTCCATTGTTTACATGGGATTGTGGTTTATGTCAACAATCTATTGATATTTTCTAAATTTCTTTAGAGAATACGGAAGAAAAACTGTGAAACAGAAGATTAAGATATTACAAGGACTGGATTCTTGCAAAGTGAGAAAAAATACAAGCTTGCAAGGTCATTCTCTGGCTTCTCTTTCTAGGAAAGTCTGTCAAAGTTGTTTTCATCATTTGTGAATGTTAGCAGAACATCATTAAGAAATGCAGAAATTAGTTAGAAGATTATACTACGTGAAAAGTCCTGCATTAGATCTAAATGAAATTAATCCAGCTCTTTTGCATGGTTCAGTGTTGGATGTAAAAAAAGTATGTGATGATATAGAGTTACGTGTTTTTGCCACTCAAGAGGAGTGTAGAGAAAGTGAGATTTTGGTAAATGTAGGTGTTGAAGAAGAGGAGGAAGATACTACTGATGTCAAGTTTGAAAAAGATATATCAAAGTTTAAAGTAGTTTCTGGTGAAAATCCCAACTATGGGGGTCATTAGGATGGCGGACGGAAACGTGTTCCGTCTGCCATGGTCGCGGCAAAAATACTCCTGACCACTCCGCGGATAATCCGCGGTAGCGATTAGGATATTACTGACAACAAACACCGACGGCGGCGGATGGATCACATTAAACACCGACCGCGGCGGACGGATCACATAAAAGACCGCCGCAAGCAGATGGTACCACAGAAAGACCCTCCGCCGCGGATGCATTCACCGCGGAAACAGGCCCAACCACCGGAAGACCTGCGGAGGGTCCGGCCGAACGATTAGGATAACCCTGCCATCCCAACGGAACTCACCACCTCCCACGACCGCCGCGGAAAAAAATCATCAACAAACGGAGCATGACTGCGAAAGGACCAAACGAACATCACCCCTGCTGTGAAACCGATTAAAAAATGGCAGACGGAAGTAAATAGAAAAAACACAAAAAAGGACACACATCCACCTGAAACACCCACCCCGAACAACTACACACCCCAATGACACCCCCCCAGCACAAACAAGAGCACCCAAGTCTCCACACCCACAGAACACCTGACTGGCAACAACCATTGGGACACAACAACCACACAGAGTATAAATTGAATCCCGCCCATTACCACAATCCTTTGCATCACAGCACAGCTGAAAGAAAGAGGCAGAATAGCACAAACAGCAGACACACACAAACACACATACAACCTGCACACCAACACACCCACCACACAAACCCCCGCAACACCATCCCTATATACCACACACCTGCACACCCCACCCCACCCCACCCCACCCCACCCCACCCCACCAACACCTTAAACAGCACACACCATGGCACCCAAGAAAAATCCCAAGTTCACAGAGAGTGAGTTGAAGATCATGGTGGATGAAATCATCGGTGTCGAACCACATCTGTTCGGTACCTGAGTCCAGCAGACCACCTTGGCAACCAAAACCAACATTTGGGACAGGATAGTGACCAGAGTGAATGCTTCAGGGACCGTGCCACGCACCAAACACGAGATCCAGAGGCGGTGGCATGACCTCAAGGCAAGGGTGAAAGGCATCAGGGCCAAAAACCACCTGCGGGCACACCACACTGGCGGCGGCACTCCCCCAGAGCCTATACCATTTGCCGAATGGGAGGAGAAGGTGCTGGGCATACTGCACCCTGAGAGCCTGGAAGGAATACAAGAGGGACTTGAGGCTGGTAAGTACAAACCAATGACCACTATCACACTGTCATGGTCTGCCTTGCTCAACTGCCAGGACACATCTCCCAGGCTCCAATCCATGCATGTGGACCACAGAGTCACCCACATGTGAAGGCCTGGGCTCAAATGCACCCACCATGACCAAGCACAAATGTTGGCTCCTACGTTCCCAGGTGTGCATGTTGTCAAAGCAGCCAACACCACAACTCCCAACAGGCCCCCATGTCTACAGGGAGGGTGGGGGTGGGTGGATCCAGCACTACAACTCCCAACAGGCCCCCATGTCTACAGGGAGGGTGGGGGTGGGTGGGGGGTGGGTCCAGCACCACAACTCCCAACAGGCCCTCATGTCTACAGGGAGAGTGGGGATGGGTGGGGGGTGGGTCCAGCACTACAACTCCCAACAGGCCCCCATGTCTACAGGGAGGGTGGGGATGGGTGGGGGGGTAACACCAGCACCACAATTCCCAACAGGCCCCCATGTCTACAGGGAGGGTGGGGGTGGGTGGGGGTGTGGGTCCAGTACTACAACTTCCAACAGGCCCCCATGTCCCATCCCAGAGCAAGATGGAGTCCGCCCACCATTTGCTGACCAGTGCATCTCCTCCTCCAAACCTACAGGTAGGTAGCCATCTTCACAGGGGCACCATCCAATAGCAGGATTGGACCACACGTATCCAAGTATTGTCTCCCCACCTCCACACCACCATAATGCCCAGTACTGTCTACCACACCAACATGATGACACCAACAACCATGTCCTGATTCCATAGTAATTTGTAATGTAACAACAACAAACCTGTCATGTCCACAGAATTGATTGTTAAATTCTTGTCCCTCAGGTGATCGCAACTTGACAGGCGAAACCAGCAACCACCAGCACCAGTCACCCCCCTCACAGCCAGGACTCTCCGGTGAAGATTCCATGGACACCTAGGGTGCAGAGGATGATGCTGGCCCAAGCACACTCCCAGGGCCATCAGACTCCCAGGACATCCCTGCCAGTGTCACAATACCCAAACCTGCCATTGTGAGCTGTGCAGCTACCACCACCACCACCACCAGCAGCACTGCCTGTGCCACCCTGCCTGACCCATCGTCCGATGATGGGCCATCGACATCTCAGACTAGCAGGGAGAGTGGACGGGGGAGGACACAGGTGGGGCCACAGGTCACAAACAGGAGTGCAGGTGCAAGGCGAGGTCGGCAACAACACCCAGCCCATCCTGGGACCGAGACCCTGGATGCCATTGCCAGAGTGGAAGCCTCCTATGAGCGGTCGCAGGCACAGGCACAACAAGACTCGCTACAAACCTGCCAGCTGTTGCGGTCCATGGACACCCGAATGGGACAAATTGTTGGCCTCATGGGGTAGCAAACAGCTCTTTGGAGTGGTTATCCCGTGCCACACCACCTTCCCCTCCCCCAAGTGGCCAGCGGGACAGGGCACCAACACCACCTCCCCCTCCCCCAAGTGGCCAGTGGGACAGGGCACCAACACCACAGCCACCATCACCTGAGGCCACTGACAGGGATGTTGTCACTGAACAACCTGCCCCCACAGCTGGTCCCGCTCCGGCTCCAAGACGGAGGGGCCGTCCGAGGCTGGATCCAGCTGAGAGCAGTGACAATGCACCATCCACCCGCTCGAAGAGGGGCCGCCACTGACTTCACCCTTCCTTGAGCCTGGCATTCACTCTGCGAACTATCTTGCCCCACAATGCCAAGCATTGACACACGTCTGTTGGACTAGGTGTACATCACACAATGTGGTGTCCCCACAGTGTTTTAATCGGACATGACCTTCAACTCTCACTTCCCCCAAGACCTATTTATAAATATGCACAAACAGTAATCCACACCGTGTAAATAAACACCACGTAAACACTCAATGCTATGTGACCTCCATTTTTCAAACACAGGTTTGTCTTAGTAGTTGTCATTACCAGGTGCAGGGATCAATATTCTTGAGAATCATGAATCTTTGGAAGTGACCTAGGGATAATGAGAGAACAACAAGCACAGGTCAGGAAACAGAATCACACCCATCACACCACACCGTACAGCAACATCCCACAAACCACACTCATCACTAATTAAGTGGATCACAGGACACACATTAGGGAGCATTGCATGTACACCATCTAACACACCCATTTGCGAACAGAACATACCAGAACAGGCAGCATTCACACACCACATCCACACATCACCAGCAAACATACATCACGCTTTGAACACCAGCACAAGAGGTAGTTACTCACATTCAAGGAGAGTAGCGAGCAATGTGCTCACGCCTCTGGTCCACACCTTCTTCCTCCCCACTCTCCTGATCACTGGACATGGCTGGTATGGGAGGCGGAGCAACCTGTTGGTCTGCAGGGTCCATGATCAGTGCAATATTATTGCGTAAGGCCAGGTTGTGGAGCATGCAGCAGGCAATCACGATTTTGCATACTTTGCCGGGTGAGTATTGTAGGGCCCCTCCGGTTCTATCCAGGCAGCGAAACCTAGACTTCAGCAGTCCAAATGTACGTTCCACCACCCGACGTGTCCTCCCATGGGCCTCATTATAGCGCATTTCACCTGGGGTAGTAGGATTCCATAGGGGGCTCAGCAGCCACGGTTGGTTTGGGTACGCAGAGTCGCCTAGGTGGGGGGATGGCAGACACATACATCATTAGCAGGATTGGTGGGAACAGCATAGCACATATACAACACAGTAGTCATCACAGCACATTCACCAACAAGCCACGCACGTTCTGGATGCAGAATAGCCATCAGTTGATGGACAATACTGCTCCGCAGGATGTGGGAGTCATGTGCGGACTCAGGAAATCTTGCACACACATGGGAGATGATGTTGTCAGCCAGGCACACCACTTGCACATTGATAGAATGGTAGTGCTTCCGATTGCGATAGACGGGTTCACGTGCCTGGGGTGGAATCAGACCAATATGTGTGTCATCAATGGAACCCACTACGTGTGGGATCTGGCCCAGGGCATAGAAGTCACCTTTCACTGCAGCCAGCTCTGCCGGACGTGGAAAATGGATGTAATCATCCTTGTAACGCATCATGGCATCCAGCACATCCCGCAGTACCATGCTGAACATGGATTCAAAGTCAAAGTCAAAGTCAAATGGATTTATATAGCGCGCCACATACCCAGAGGGTCTCAAGGCGCTTGAGGAAGGGTGGGGGGATTACTTGTCAAATATCCAAGTTTTAAGTTGCGTTCTGAATGCTAGATGGTTCTGAGTGAGACGAAGGTGAGTGGGGTGTGAGTTCCAGGTTTTAGCAGCCAGGTAGGAGAAGGATCTACCTCCCATGGTGGTTTTAATGATGCGAGGCACAGTAGCAAGGGCTTGGCTGGAGGAACGTAGCTGGCGGGGGGGGGGGTGTAGAAGGAAAGTCGAGTGTTGAGGCAATCGGGTCCGAGTTCGTAAAGTGATTTGTGTGCGTGGGTTAGGAGGCGGAAAGTAATCCTCTTATTGACGGGGAGCCAGTGGAGTTTTTTCAGGTGACTGGAGATGTGGTCTTTACGTGGGATGTCAAGTATGAGTCTGGCTGATGCGTTCTGGATGCGTTGGAGTTTTTCTGGAGTTTTGCGGTGGTGCCGGCGTATAGGGTGTTTCCGTAGTCTAGGCGGCTTGTAACCAGTGCATGGGTGACCGTTTTTCTGGTTTCGGTGGGGATCCAGCGAAATGTTTTTTTGAGCATGCGAAGAATGTTGAAGCAGGATGATGAGACGGCGCTGACCTGTCTGGACATCGAGAGTGAGGAGTCTAAAATGACGCCCAGGTTCCGTGCGTGATCCGTCGGGATGGGTGCTTTTCCAAGAGCCTCTGGCCACCAGGAGTCATCCCAGGCGGAGGGGGAGGTTCCTAAGATAAGGACTTCTGTTTTATCTGAGTTAAGTTTTAGACGTCTATGCTTCATCCATTCGGCTACTTCTTTCATTCCTTCATGAAGGTTCGTTTTGGCGGTATTGGGGTCTTTGGTGAGTGAGAGGATCAGTTGGGTGTCATCTGCGTAGGAGATGATGTTGAGGTTGTGTTGGCGTGCGATGGCCGCGAGGGGGCTCATGTATACGTTGAAGAGGGTGGGGCTGAGTGAGGATCCTTGCGGTACGCCGCAGATGACTTCAGTGGCCTCTGAATTGAATGGTGGGAGGCGGACTCTCTGGGTTCTTCCGGTGAGGAACGAAGTGATCCATTCCAGTGCTTTTCCTTGGATTCCGATGTTTCTGAGGCGCTGTAGAAGGATGCTATGGCAGACTGTGTCGAAGGCTGCGGAGAGGTCGAAGAGGATGAGGGCGACTGTGTCTCCATTGTCCAGTAGAGTTCGAATGTCGTCTGTTGCGGCGATGAGGGCTGTCTCCGTGCTGTGTTTGGCTCGGAAGCCGGACTGTGAAGGGTCGAGGGATTTGTTCATTTCGAGGAAGGCGGCAAGCTGGTTGTTGACGGCTTTCTCGATGACTTTGGCCGGGAATGGTAGGAGCGAGATGGGTCGGTAGTTTTTGAGTTCGGTGGGGTCAGCTGTGGGTTTTTTCAGAAGGGCGCTGAGTTTGGCGTGTTTCCAGATTTCTGGGAAGGTGCCGGAGTTGAGGGAGCAGTTGATGACGTCTCGGAGGTGTGGTGCTATGATGGAGTCTGCTTTGTTGAAGATGTGGTGAGGGCATGGGTCTGTTGGGGATCCTGAGTGGATGGAGTTCATCAGACGGATGGTGTCCTCAGTGGAGATTGGGTTCCAGTCATTAAGGATGTTCAAGCAGGGTGAAGGTACGGCAGAAGGTTGGGTGGGTTGATCTCCGGGTTGGTTGTCGAAGCTGTTGTGGATGTCTGCGATTTTGTTGTGTAAAGAACGAAGCTAGGGAGTCGCAAAGGGTTTGCGAGGGAGTGATGTCGTTGGAGTTGGTGGAGGGGTTGGTAAATTCTTTGACGATGTTGAATAATTCCTTGCTGTTGTGGGCGTTGTTATCTAGTCAGTCTTTGAATGCGGCTTTCTTGGCAGTCCGGATAAGTTGGTGGTGTATGCGGGTGGCGTTTTTGAAGGCGTCCCTGGTACTGGTGTTTGGGTCTTTTTTCCAGGCATTCTCGAGGGAGCGACAGAGTTTCTTAGATTTCTTAAGATCATCGTTGAATCATGGGGCGTTTTTGCTGCCTAGTTTGGTTTGACGTTTTTTCAACGGTGCTAGGATGTCGGCGCTATTGGATAGCCATTGGGTGAAGTTAATGGCTGCTTGGTCGGGGTTTGAGGTGTGGACAAGGGGGTTTTGAAGCAGCGATGAGGAGATCTGGTCGATGGTGATTTTGTTCCAGTTTCTTCGTAGAGTAGGTTGAGGGAGGTTGTGAGTTGTGGTCTTATTGTAGGTAAAGTGAACGCAGCTGTGGTCCGTCCAGTGTAGAGTTGTGGTGTGACTGAAGGAGATATGCTTGCTGGAGGTGAAGATGGGGTCAAGTGTGTGACCTGCGATATGGGTGGGGGAATTAACAATTTGTTTGAGTCCGAGGTTGGCGAGATTGTCCAGGAGGGTGGTGGTGTTGCAGTCGAAGCTCTTTTCCAGGTGAAAGTTGAGGTCTCCAAGTAGAATGTATTTCTCGGAGGGGAGAGCGTGAGGGGTGATAAAGTCGGTGATGTCGTCACTGAATTGTGCGCGGGATCCTGGAGGTCGGTAGAGGAGGGTGCCTCTGAGTGTGGTCTTGGGGTCGGCATGACCAACTGTGTACTGGAAAGTGCCTGTTGCGAAGAAGTGAAGTGCCGCCAGCACCTTTGCTGTGGGTGTAATTGCTCCTGGATATGGCCTGCGTGGCTGCAGATGAGGTGACAATTGGGCTACAAGGTCCTGCAATCTCCGTCTGTCAAGCCGGAATTTGCGTATTACCTCCTCAACCATGTCCTCCAGCACAGTGTATGGTCGATGCACATTTGGAGCCCTCCTGTGTGGGAGTAGATGGGAGCAGATTTCAATTGACCAACAACGCACAGCTGTGCCACACTATCACATCTTGACCAACACAATACAAATAGTACATGTTGCAGACACTGATTGTATGTGTGGCGTGACCGAAATATAAGCCACTACAGCTGACTAAACACACAATGTTCACCCACAAACAACATCCTGTGTGCAAACATGTCCAATGTTATGTGCACACATGTTGAAAGAACAGCCAACATCACATGACTGAGTGCCCAAGTGTGGACAAGCGTCCCCACAGACACACATGGACGTGCACACACAACACGAACATGGACCACACCCTCCTTGTCATCATGCACCCATGACCCCACCTACAATGCTCTGCATCCTCACATGACAGTTATGGGCATATAACAGGCAACACACATACGCATACACAGTATGCATGTATACCCCAATCAATGCTACTTGCACACACAAACCACACACTCACGACAGCTTCAGAATGTGGGTACACAGCCTTGATGTACTGTGTAGATGTGTACCAATAGAAACGTGTGACCTCAAAACCAAGACGTCAACACATAGCCATGCACATCTGATGCAACTTGGGCTCACATCACTGGCTTTTGTTAACCACTGGCAAGGTCAATAGTATGACCACAAATGTAAGTAATGGACATAAATGAGACAAGTGTACACGGGCCATTGACATGCCATAATGATTCTTGACGCATTCCGGACATGACCTGACTCACATGTACAACTATGAACATTACATGTGTGTGGAGACATGCAGTGTGTGTACACACGCCCTCCGGGTACGCCTTCCCCCAACACAGAAGATTATCCTTGATACTGCAATAGTGCATAACATTTGCTGCATGGTCAAGGACCATCACAGTCACACCCCGCAAACCGCAGGTGCGCACTACCACGGTGCATCTTTTAAAAATCATCACTCACTGGCATCGCAATGGCGGAGCATGCATTCTGCGTGGGCGGGGCAGGCTAACACATACATTTGAATGTACAAGTGTAAATGCCAGTTGGTATCCCCCTTTCAGTCACATAGCAGCACCCACCGCAGGCCGCCGGGTGCGGGCGGTCACCCACCGCCGGGTGTGGGTGGTCACCCACCGCTGGGTGCGGGCAGTGGGTGACCGCCGGGTGCGGGCCATGGGTGACTGCCCTGTGTATTGATGTTAGCCTGGCATGGATGGCACTGGCCGTTCACCCACCGCCGGGTGCGAGCGGTGGGTTACCGCTGGGTGCGGGCGGTGGGTGACCGCCCTGTGTATTGATGTTAGCCTGGCATGGATGGCCCTGGCCGGTCACCCACCACCGGACCTGGCTGGTCACTCAACGCCGGGCCTGGCCGGTCACCCACCGCCAGGCCTGGCCAGTCACCCACCACCCTCACCCGGCGGTGGGTGACTGGCCAGGCCCGGCGGTGGGTGACCGGCCAGGCCCGGCGGTGGGTGACCGGCCAGGCCTGGCGGTGGGTGACTGGCCAGGCCGGCAGTGGGTGACTGGCCAGGCCCGGCGGTGGGTGACCGGTCAAGCCCGGCGGTCTGCGGTGGGCACTGCAATGTGACTGAAAGGGGGGGTACCAATTGCCATTCCCACTTGCACAATCAAATGTATGTGTTAGCCTGCCCTGCCCCCGCGGAATGCATGCTCTGCCATTGCGACGCCAGTGAGTGTTGAATTTCAAATGATGCACCATTGCTGTAGGGCGGACATGCGGTTGCCGGTGTGTGACCGTGACGGCCCTTGCACATGTAGCCAATGGAAACAGGTAAAGCGGGGCGCGTAAGCGATTTCAAAAATAGCGGAAGACGTTCACCGCCACAGCAGGGTCAGTCATTGGCTCATTTTGAATGAGGCAGCCCGGGAAAACCAATTGCTGCAGATGTGTGCCACTGATATCAGCTCAGGGCCCTATAAAAGTGTGAATTTCTGCAGCACACATCCACTGCTTCCAGCCACTGCTGCCTGCACCCATCACCTCTACTGCTGCCTGCACCCATCACCTCTACCTGCTGCTGCTGAGCAATCCACCAACTGCTGCTGTTGTGCCACAGTCCTGGACCTTGCCATGCCGAGAGTGCAAGAGATCTGGTCTTGTCCCTTCACTGCAGCAGAGCTGGATGTCCTTGTGGACGGTGCGCTCTGCCACTATGAACGGCTCTACGGTGCCCCTGGACAGGTGGTAAGTGCAGTGGGGAAAATGTTGGTGTGCATGAGGTGGTCACTGACTCCTGGCATCTGCAATCTTGGCGGTGTGCTGTGGGACCTTCACATGTGCTGTACTGTGCATGGCTGCTGAAAGATTTGTGTTGCTCCGATCTGTGTGAATGGCCAAATGGCCACTGATTTTCCCCTCTTGTCTCCCATCATGGTAGGTCAAGCTGCACCTTCGCAAGGCCATGTGGAGGACCATAGCACGTGATGTACTGGCAGTGGGGTTGTGCAATAGACGACACACACACTGCCACAAGCGCAGGGACGACATCTCCAGGCTCAGCAAGAATGTGGCAGAGATGACACTGGGGCTGATTCCAAGATCATCCCGGCTTGCACGACGCACCATGACCCCTCTAATGCTCTGTATCATTGCTGTGATGCATCCTGACCTGTCCGCCCGGTTGAGAGGGGAGCAGCAGCAAACTAGCGGTAAGCACACTGAATGTGTTTGTGACTTGTGAGTGCATGCATGTATTGCTGCTCAGACACAGTAGTGACATCCGTGATGTGTATGTTGTGCTGCAATTGCATGTTGGTGCCATTAGCGGAGTGAGCGTTAGCATCCATGTCAGCCAGGTGGACATACCAGTTGCATTGTAGTGCAGGGTCCCAGAACATGCCGTTGAGGTCTGTGTTCCCATTGCATCACATGTGTGGTGGTCTGCATGCACTTGCCCTGTTTGTCTGATGTACATGTTTCACAGGCACCCCCGGTTCTTTGACATGAGGATGTCTGGTAGGGGTGGTTCGTGTGCAGGATGGGTGCTACATGTTGGACAGCAGTCAAGGAAGTTTTGATTTTGTAACTTACAGTACGTGAGTGTGGCACTTTGGTATACCTCTTTTCTCTCTCTTTCAGCTTTGGCCGAGGGCACTGACCCACAAACGACAGAGCTCAGTGGTGGCAATGCATCTGGATCTGAGATCACACACACGCAGACTGAGACTGAAGAGAACAGCCCCGGAGAGGGGGACAGAACTGTCCCTGAGGACTCACATGTGGAGACACCATCGTCCTCATCTTCAGACAGTGTTGGTGAGTCAGCACTGTTGGTAGACACAGGGAGTGGGCAATCAACACCGTCAGTCGGTACACAGCACACAAAGCCCACACTGCCACCAACTGCAACAAGTACTGCTCGTGCTCGCCAGAGTAAAGGGAACAGAGTGGCCTTCGGTGCAGGCACCGCTGCCCCTGCCCCTGTGACACAAAGTGCCCTTTGTGCTGAGGCGGTTGTTCTGCTGCCACAGCTGAGTGTAGGGCACACCAACATGATCAATGCATTCCTAGACCACGATAGGAAGTTGGGGCAGGTGGTAGCATTCATGGAGGGGATGCATGGTGATGTTGCTGGTCTCCACAGAACAGTTCAGTCATTATCCAACACAGTATCTGCAGCCATTCAACAGTCGCATGGACAAGGTTCTACTTCAGTTCCCCCATCCACACCACTTGATGTCTCAGCGGAGAGTGAAATTTCTGTCCAGGCCACATTTTCAGGGTATTGCACTAGAAGCAGTCACAGGCAGCAAGGCAGGGCACGGAGGGCACAGACACCATCCCCTAGGACAGGGAAATCTTTCACAGAACACGACATCAGCTACCCTGGAGTTGACCACACGATCCTCAAGGGGTGTTGGGGGACAGGGATTCACATGTAACACAGGCATCTCCCTCAAAAGGTACTTCCAAGGCAAGGGCACCTCCCAAGGACAGGGACACTCCCAAGGACAAGGACACTGCAAAGGAAAGGGCACCTCCCAAGGCCAGGGACACTCCCAAGGACAAGGACACTGCAAAGAAAAGGGCACCTCTCAAGGCCAGGGGCACTCCCAAGGACAAGGACACTGCAAAGGAAAGGGCACCTCCCAAGGCGAGGGACACTCCCAAGGACAAGGCACCACCCACGGATAAGCCACATTCCAGAGACAGGACACCTCCTACGGCCAAGGCACCTTCCAGGGCCAAGGGTTCTCCCATGGACACGAGCTCCACCAAGGACAGGCAAACATCACCCCTGCATCCCTGAGGCTGATGCTGGTGAAGGAATGTAAAACACATGTGCCAACGGTGGAGTCCCCCCATACCTCTACTCCCATCCACACCCCACTGAAGCAGAGGAAGGAGTACACTGTTGTTGCATCCCCCATTACACATGATGCAGAGGGCAGAAGGCAGGGCCACAGCAAACGTCAAGCAGGGTCCAGCACATCCCCAGAGAGCAGACCCCCACCAGCACATGATCCACCTTTGATGGGTGATGTTTCTGGTGAGGCCACACCACTTACCAGTCCAGTCATGTCCAGTGGGCCCTTCCATATCCCAAAGAAACGGAGACACACACCAGTGACACCTGCCCACACCAATGTCGCTCCAGTACAGCTGTCCCCAGCTCCCAGAGCCACCCTGCCTCCAGGCCCATACAGCCCTGTGGCTCATCATTTCAGTGGTCCTAGTGGTTCAGCTGCAGTTCACTCTCATGTGTCAGATAGTGGCACTGTGTCTGTTGTTTGCTGTCATGCCTCATGTAATAGCACTGTGTCAGTTGTGCCCTCTCCTGTTTCAGGTACTGCCAATGTGTGTGTCCGCCACTCTCATGTCTCAGATGCTGGCATGGTATTTGTTGGTCACTGTACAGGGACATGTCCTGGCAGTGTGTCTGGGTCTATGGCTCATGTGTCAGTCACTAGAGCTGTGGCTGTGTCTCACACTCCTGTATGTGGGTCTATGGCTCATGTGTCAGTCACTAGAGCTGTTGCTGTGTCTCACACTCCTGTATCTGGTGCTGGCAGTGTGTCTGGGTCTATGGCTCATGTGTCAGTCACTACATCTGTGGCTGTGTCTCACACTCCTGTTTCTGGTGCTGGCAGTGTGTCTGGGTCTATGGCTCATATGTCAGTCTCTAGAGCTGTGGCTGTGTCTCACACTCCTGTTTCAGGTGCTGGCAGTGTGTCTGGGTCTATGGCTCATGTGTCAGTCAAAGGAGCTCTGGATGTGTCTCACACTCCTGTTTCAGGTGCTGGCAGTGTGTCTGGGTCTATGGCTCATGTGTCAGTCACTAGAGCTTTGGCTGTGTCTCACACTCCTGTTTCAGGTGCTGGCAGTGTGTCTGGGTCTATGGCTCATGTGTCAGTCACTAGAGCTATGGCTGTATCTGCCAATCCGGTATCAGATCCTGCCACTGTGTCCGAGGCTACTAGGTCAAGCAGTTTACCAGATTCTGTGCTGTGAGGTGTAGTTCCCATCACTCACATGTCATTGTACTTGGTGTGTAGATAGTCCATTGTAACCACCCTTGCATTATTAATGTCCATGGGACTGGGTGCTTGACACACGTCCTTGTGCTGCCTCAGATGTACCTGTTCTGTTATGAACACTGCCCTGTTGCTGTTAGGATGCTGCATTGTGCCCTCTCATGTGCTGCCTCAGATGTACCTGCTCTGTGCCTTGCCATAGACTGTTGATGCTCTGTGCCCCTCTCATGTGCTGCCTCAGATGTACCTGCTCTGTGCCATGGACTGTTGATGCACTTAGCCCCTCTCATGTGCTGCCTCTGATGTACCTCCTCTGTGCCTTGCCATAGACTGTTGATGCTCTGTGCCCCTCTCATATGCTGCCTCAGATGTACCTGCTCTGTGCCATGGACTTTTGATGCACTTAGCCCCTCTCATGTGCAGCCTCAGATGTACCTGTTCTGTTAGGATCACTGCCCTGTTGCTGTTAGGATGCTGCATTGTGCCCTCTCATGTGCTGCCTCTGATGTACCTGCTCTGTGCCATACCATGGACTGTTGATGCACTTAACCCCTCTCATGTGCTGCCTCTGACGTACCTGCTCTGTGCCTTGCCATGGACTGTTGATGCACTTAACCCCTCTCATGTGCTGCCTCTGATGTGAACCTCTCAGGCTCTGTGCCTTGCCACGGAGTGTTGATGCACTTAGCCCCTCTCATGTGCTGCCTCAGATGTACCTGTTCTGTTGGGAGCACTGCCCTGTTGCTGTTATGATACTGCATTGTGCCCTCTCATGTGCTGCCTCAGATGTACCTGTTCTGCTACGAACACTGCCCTGTTGCTAGAATGCTGCATTGTGCCCTCTCATGTGCTGCCTCTGATGTACCTGCTCTGTGCCTTGCCATGGACTGTTGATGCTCTGCGCCCCTCTGATGTGCTTCCTCAGATGTACCTGCTCTGTGCCATGGACTGTTGATGCACTTAACCCCTCTCATGTGCTGCCTCAGATGTACCTGCTCTGTGCCTTGCCATCAACTGTTGATGCTCTGTGCCACTCTCATGTGCTGCCTCAGATGTACCTGCTCTGTGCCATGGACTGTTGATGCACTTAGCCCCTCTCATGTGCTGCCTCAGATGTACCTGGTCTGTTAGGAACACTGCCCTGTTGGGATGCAGCATTGTGCCGTCTCATGTGCTGCCTCTGATGTACCTGCCCTGTGCCTTGCCATGGACTGTTGATGCACTTAACCCCTCTCATGTGCTGCCTCTGATGTACCTGCTCTGTGCCTTGCCACCGACTGTTGATGCATTTAACCCCTCTCATGTGCTGCCTCAGATGTACCTGCTCCGTGCCTTGCCATGGACTGTTGATGCTCTGTGCCCTCTCATGTGCTGCCTCAGATGTACCTGCTCTGTGCCATGGACTGTTGATGCACTTAGCCCCTTTCATGTGCTGCCTCAGATGAACCTGTTCTGTTATGAACACTTCCCTGTTGCTGTTAGGATGCTGCATTGTGCCCTCTCATGTGCTGCCTCTGATGTACCTGCTCTGTGCCTTGCCATGGACTGTTGATGCACTCAGCCCCTCTCATGTGCTGCCTCTGATGTACCTGCTCTGTGCCTTGCCATGGACTGTTGATAAATTTAGCCCCTCTCATGTGCTGCCTCAGATGTACCTGTTCTGTTATGAACACTGCCCTGTTGCTGTTATGATACTGCGTTTTGCCCTCTCATGTGCTGCCTCAGATGTACATGTTCTGTTATGAACACTTCCCTGTTGCTGTTAGGATGCTGCATTGTGCTCTCTCATGTGCTGCCTCAGATGTACCTGCTCTGAGCCTTGCCATGGACTGTTGATGCTCTGTGCCCCTCTCATGTGCTGCCTCAGATGTACCTGCTCTGTGCCTTGCCATGGACTGTTGATGCTTTGTGCCCCTCTCATGTGCTGCCTCAGATGTACCTGCTCTGTTATGAAAACTGCCCTGTTGCTGTTAGGATGCTGCATTGTGCCCTCTCATGTGCTGCCTCTGGTGTACCTGCTCTGTGCCTTGCCATGGACTGTTGATTGACTTAACCCCTCTCATGTGCTGCCTCAGATGTACCTGCTCTGTTATGAACACTGCCCTGTTGCTGTTAGATACTGCATTGTGCCCTCTCATGTGCTACCTCAGATGTACCTGTTCTGTTCTATCCAGTGCCCATGCTCCTGCCTACTCCACGAGTCATTTACTAATATGTGCAATAAAGCAAGTTATTCGTGTGTAGTGGTTTCTCAGTATCATTCCTGGTTGTCTCCTTGCATTGTGCATATATTGATGCTATCGTAAATGCTGTTTCCCCAACATGCACCTCCCCCTCCCCACATCAGAGCCCCGGCAGGTACTCCCCTTCTGACAGCAATTTGTGTGTTTGAGTACCTGCGTCGGCGACGGTCCATGACTTGCTGGTGGTGGAGCACGAAGAGGAGCGGAAATGCTTGTAGAGCTGGGTCCATGACTGCGATCTACCTGTGGGTATCTCTGGAATGTTTTGCCTCTCCACTGTGGTGTATCTGCCGTGTTCAGGCTGGCGGTTTTTCCGCAGCGATTTGCTTTGTTTTTTACGCCATCGTGATTTGGAGGACGGTCGGAGACGTCATTCCATACGGCGGTGTCTCTAGATTGGTTACGTCCGCGGGGTCGGGTGTATTTCCGCGGCGTACGTAAATTTGACAGTGCTTCCCATCCTAATATGGTGGACGGACTGCCCGCGGCTGGCGGACTGTAATAATGCATTTTCCGCCTACTCAAAGCCGGCGGTCGTCCTTCCATCTGCCATCCTAATCAACCCCTATGTTTGTATTTGTTGCCGTCATACTCATTATAAAATTCAAACTAGGACTGTAGTTGTGTTTTTAAAAAGTGAAATGGAAAACAATGATAAATGGAGAGAATTTTCTGGTTATCTGTTTGTGGAAGGTCATTTTGAGTTAGGTACTGTACAATGCATGTGTAAATATTGTTATAATAAATTAGAAGAAAACAAAATGCCAGCTAGAGCTGTCCATAATGACTTAAAATTAGTACCTATACCTCCAGAACTTAAAGATTTAAATACATATGAGGCTATCCTCATACAATCTGTGCACCCTTTTGAGGCTATAATTTGTATGGAGCCTAAAACAGGTAAGCTGCCTCCAACAGATCTACAAAGAGGTTTAAAAGGAAGAGTTGTGTATTTACATTTAGATTTTAAGAAGAATGTTGAAATTGTTGGTGTAGACGTGGCACTAATGTATATTGGTATCGATGTCATGGGGAATTACAATGTATGTCAAGAAACTTAGGAACTCCTACGTGGTTTGCGATACTTAGCTGTGCTGAGTACGTATGGGATGATTTTCTAGATTTTCTACGAGAAGCAAATTCAAATATAGAAAATATTGAATTGAAGACAGCTGGAGAACTGTGTTGCCTGGACCCTGTAAATGTATGCAGATATTTTAATCATAGGTTTGAAGCTATGATGTCCTTTATGTGTAATAAAAAAAATCCACCTATTGGCGAAGTTATAGATTTTTTTGGGAAAAAAGAATGCCAAGCAAGAGGTGCGCCTCACATACATCTGCCTTTATGGAATCAGATGAGACTGTTTTGTCTTTTATTGAAGACCATGCTACCTGTGCAAATCCACAAACAGGAGGAGAAAATATATTAATACAGCAAGTTTTACGGTTTAAAAGTCATCGATGTGGAAAGTATTGCAGAAGGAAATATGAACCAAAGTACAAATTTTACACAAAATGTCAATTTGGCTTTCTACGTCCAGTAATTTCCAAAGGAAGAGTGAACAGTTTTATGTCAGCAGTGAGGCATACTATCACTCGAAAATCACCCAAAAATACTTATAATTTAAATAGAACAAAAGAATCGAAGTACATCAATGATTACAATCTGATGATTTTGAAGATGTGGAATGCAATATGTTGCAGATAACTCAATTGCTGTTACTCGCTATGTCACGTCATATATTACCAAGTCTGGGAAGACAGAATTGAAAGAAATGTGGGAGGAAATTTCACAGGAGAAAACACTTAGCAAAAAATTGTACAGCTTCAGCTTGGTGATGCTTTCACATCGAGAAATTTGATCATATGAATGTTTGGATCGATTGACATCTGCAAGTTTATATTCAAAGTCAAGAGGGATCATCTGGATAAGTCTTGGTCTTGCTGCATCACTATATCGAGTTTTGAAATCTGTACAACAAATTGAATACTTGGCACGGAATGAACCGGAAAGTACAGAAATTCTGGAAACAAATATGTTGGATATGTACTATCCAAATAGAAGTCCATACTTGGAAAACATATATCTATATGAAATAGTGCAACAATATAGTTTTAATAAAAATGTCACAGAATGTATAAATGAAGGAAAATACGCTGTAATTGGATATGAAGGATATTTTGGTAAAGCATGACAAAGGAAATCTGCTTAATCACAGGAAATTAAGTTGTGATACTCCACATAAACGAGTGTTTCTATTTAGATCTTCTGCAACAATTCAAACCTTGGTTGCTCTGAAATGGAATTACTTGGACATTTTGACTGCTATGAGGATTTTTTCAATGCATGTAAAGATAGCATTGAATGTACAACTTTTCCAAATTATCTACAAATGTTGAACAAAGAGATTAATCAAGAAAGACCTATTGCTGCTGAAATAGCTATAGATAGTTCTCAAGATAGTCGGAGTACTGATCCACAAAGTCAAGATCCACTAGGAGAAGCCATACTTGAAAATGAAGCGGCAATAGCAATGAGTGAAGTCGAAACAGTTATGCAGCAAGCACAACAGGACAATAGGAAAATTTAAAGCAACGTCTGAATAGTGAAAAGAAAGAAATATATGACCAAGTTACACAACAAATACAACTGGGATTACTGCATGAAGAGAATGATTGCCTCTTCTTATGTACATCAGTGAACACGCTGGAACAGGGAAAAATTTCTTGATTAAATGTTATTCAAGTTATCTCCAGAAAACAACAGATTCACATTTGTCTTGTGTTGTAACTGTTCCAACTGGGTTAGCAGCACACAGCATTAAAGGGGTTACATTACATTGTCTACTTATGTTACCAGTAGAACATGAAAATAAATTGAAATACCACAAGCTATCTGGAGAAGCTTGTTTCAAAGTTTCAAGATTTCTAACAAAAATGAAACTTCTGGTAATTGATGAAGTAAGCAAGGTCTCAAACGTAATGCTTGTGCTTGTACCTTTGTGGATGCAGCAGCTTTTAAAAACAAATCACAATTTTTTATTTGGAGGGAAAGATGTAATTTTATTTGGTGATTCACTACACCTGTGAAAGGCCAACCGGTTTTTAAAGCTCTTCTTCATGAAGACAATAACAAATCTTTGGAAAGTATTGGAAATGTGAATATTTTGATTTGTTTTGAATATAAAGAACTTACCAAGAACATGCGACAAGCAAATGATGAAGATTATGGAAATATTCTTCAAGAT
This sequence comes from Lissotriton vulgaris, assembly GCF_964263255.1. Taxonomy (NCBI): domain Eukaryota; kingdom Metazoa; phylum Chordata; class Amphibia; order Caudata; family Salamandridae; genus Lissotriton; species Lissotriton vulgaris. Next base: position 32,111 of record NW_028248970.1, on the reverse strand, counting down.
ATTAGAATTAGTGCCTTAACAAAGGATGGGAAAAATGCTTTAGAAAGTCGGATACCACAAAAACGTGTTTCCAACTGAAAATATTGCGGCTGAAACAATCTACCGAAGAATTGCAGAAAAGGAATCTATAATTTGCCTTATGCCAACACTGAAAGAATGTTCTACATTCAATGAAGAACTGTTGAAAAAGGAGAATGAACCGATAATGAAAATGGTAGCTATTGATACAATAGAACATAAAAAAGTAACTATTCTTTTGTCAGAGAAATTGCAGTTAAAATTAGACTCTATATCAATATCTAAGACTGCTGGTTTGAATAAGACCTTGTATGTCTCTATAAACTGCAGGGTAATATTATGGTGTAATTTAGATGTTGAAAGTTGAAAAAGGTTTAGTAAATGGAGCAATGGGGAATGTTGTTGACTTTGTTAGTCATGCAAATAGAGATGAGATTGACTTTTTGAAGATTACATTTGATCCGATTGAAGAGGTAAGTCAAATTGGATGCTGTTGTGTTTGATTCTTGCTTGTAAAAGATTTGTATGCTTGTAGAAAACAGTTCCCAGTTTGTTTAGCATATGCAGTGACTATTCATAAATCGCAAGGTTTATGTGTATACAATGCTTTGGTAAATATTGGAAGTTCTGTGTTTAAAGAGGGTATGGCGTATGTTGCATTGTCTCAAGTAAGAACGTTATCCGGTTTGTATTTGATTGATTTTGATGAGAAAAAGGTTAGTGCAGATGTAAATAAATGAAAATATGATAAAGATTATACTGAGGTTGCAAAGAAAAAAAGAATTGAAAAGAATGATGAGTCTGGAAAACAAATAGAAGGTAATATGGTTGCTAATATTGTAGGATTTCAGTTAGAAAATAGTTCAGGTATCAACTGTTATGCTAGTGTAAAACATACAGCATGCAATTATTGAAAATCGAGAAAAAAGATGTTGGTCTTTGTTACATTATATTTTTGAGAAGCTGAAAGCTGATTGAACTAAAATCCATACTGCTTCTGATGTGCGGAATCTTTTGGATATTTGTTGTAGTTCTTCACAATTTACACAGCATGTACAGCAAGATGCTCTGGAATTTCTTATGTTTATGCTTGTAGTATTAGAAAATGAAGGTACACAAATTGTAAATCTGTTTGGACTATGTTACAGATGGGTTCATAGATGTGACAGCTGTTCATTTTCATCAACCACTAAAATAGATACTGAACGATTCATATATTTGACAATGCCAGATTTGAAAACAGTGCCTTTCGACGAACTAGTAAAATCAGCTAATCAACATATGGAATGTACTCAGTGCAAATCAGGTATGTTGTCAACATTATTTATAGAAAGATGTGGTCAATTTATTATTTTAATGATGCAACGTTGTAGAGCAGAAGGAGCAACATTGGAAACCAAAATTAAAAAATTTGTAGCAGGTCCAGTGTCAATTTCAGCAAGAACTTTTAAAACAATGGCTATTGTTTTCCATGATGGACCTACTTCAACATCTGGACACTATACTATCTATTTAACATGCAATAAAGGATGGACACTATGTAATGATGCGCATTTAGAGTATTCATTTCAGTTGCCTAATGAATTACCAAATTCATACCTAATATTTTTGATGCCAAAAGTCTAAGATGATATTAGCATGAATTACTGAATATATTTTGGATATTTCCACTACAAATGATTTTAGAAACATCATTCACCCTATTGGAAACATGTGAATATGATTTTAGAAGTGTATGCTGGATATAATCATTGAAACGTTTTCAGAAACATCATTCGGCCTCTTGGGAAGGTGTGTGTATGAATTCAAAAGGTAAGATGTTCGTAATTACGGTTGCAATTATTAATACTGCTCTTTCATATTGTGTTTCAAAGAAGGTGGTGATATATTTGATCTTTGTATGTATTTGATCTTTGTATTATATACTATGTTACAAAGGATGTTTATTTGGAAAATGTCAAGACCAAGTTGCGTTGGTTGGAGACATTTTGAAGAGTATGGATTTTTTAACAATCTTATTGATTGTATTTTTTTGCCTGCTGTCATTTGGTGATTAACATTGAAATCACTGTTTATGGAGAAATTCAATACAATCTGAAGACTTCTTTTTTACAGACATTACTACTAAAGTTTAAAATGCTTCAAATTTGCATAAAAAAAAGAGGTGCATTTATATTACAATTAATTTCCTATCTACTTGGAAACAGGTAAGATTAATCCACCCAGGTACTACCCTTGCAGTCTATCAAAGACACTGTGACTCCCCATGCCCATCTCGTCACCCCGCCGGTACTATACACTAATGCAATTTCACCACTAATACCCAACTACTTATAAATTCAGCATACACTCTCCTTGCAGTACTATAATCATTCAGTCACTGCTGATGTACTCTTACAATGGCCCAGGCACTAACAGAATCAGTGCTACAATTGTCTGTACACTATCCATACAGACCTCTAAGCAGGCACGTACCACTTATTCACTACTCTAAATACCCTGGTATTACCCATGCAGTCTAGCAATCACCCTGCCAGCCCCCATGCACTTCTCCAATCACCCTTCTAGCGTGGTGTACTTATGTAATCACTTTGCTGATACCAAAGCACATATAAATACACCATGCACTCTCTTTACAGCACTATAATCATCCAGTTACTAGTCATGTACTTATGGAATGACCTAAGTTGTAACACAATTATCCGCTATTATTATTAATAGTAAGTTTTAGGGAAAATTCAGTTTGAAAATAGCATTTAAAAAACCTTTGAAATTCACTGAAAAAGCCATAGGTTTCAGGGACGTTATAGTTAGTTGGACATTTCACTCATACATAACCATAGAAATTCCCCCGTTATAGTTACTTAAGCTAACCATAACTCGCGCCCCCGCAATGCACTGCTGATGACGTCACATATTAAATCATTCGTGGCATGGTCAGTGACATCACTGATGACATCACTGATGACATCTCAAATTACATCACATGTTTTTTTCAATGAACTTCTAAGGTTTTTAAATGCTAATTTCTAACTATAACGTCCCTGAAACCTATGGTTTTTTCAGTAAATATATATATATATATATACATATATTAATAAAACACAGGTTTGGGGACGTTATAGTTAGTTGGACATTTTACTCGTATAAAACCATAGAAATTCGGCTGTTATAGTTAGTAGAGCTAACTATAATTTGCACCCCTGTAATGCACTGCTGAGGACATCACATATTACATCACTCATGGCAAAGAAGCAACAGTAGAACAGAAAGAAGCGAGAAAAATGCAGAAAAACGCAACAGAGGTGCAGCAAGAGGCAGGAGGGGTGCAAAAAGAGACAAGCAAAGTGCAGAAAGAAGCAACAGAGATGAATGAGGAGGCAAGAGTGGTGGCAAAAGAGGGGGGAGGGATAAGGAAAGAGTCAAGGGGCTGCAGAAAGAAGCAAGAGAGCTGCAGAAACAAAACAAAAGAAGTGCATAAAGAAGAAACAGAGGTGCAGAAAGAGGCAAGAGGGGTACAAAAAGAAGGAAGGGGTGCTGAAAGAGGTAAAAGGAGTGCAGAAAAAAGCAAGAGAGGTGCAGAAAGAAACAAAAGTAAGAGGGGTGCAGAAATAGGGACGAGGGTGCAGAAAGAGGCTCGAAGGGTGCAGAAAGAAGCAAGAGAGGTGTAGAAAGAAGAAAGAGAAGTGCACAAAGAAGCAACACAGATGCAGGAAGGGGGAAGTGGGATTAAATAAGAGGCAAGAGGGATACAGAAAGAAGCAAGAGAGTTGCAGAAAGAAACAAAAGAAGTGCAGAAAGAAGGAACAGAGGTTCATAAAGAGGCAAGAGAAGTGCAGAAAGATGAAACAGAGATGCAAAAACTGGGAACAGGGGTGGAGAAAGTGCTGTGAGGGGTGCAGAAAGAAGCAAGAGAGGTGTAGATAGAAACAAAAGAAGAGAAGAAATAAGGGGCGGAGGTACAGAATGTGGCAAGAGGGGTGCAGAAAGAGGGAAGAGTGTTAAGAAAGAAGCACAAGTGGTGCAGAAAGAAGCAAAATAGGTGCAAAAATAAGCAAGAGTAGTGCAGAAAGCAGCAACATTGTTGCAGAAAGAGGCAAGAGGGGTGCAAAAAGAGAGAAGAGGGTTGCAGAAAGAGGCTCGGCGCAGAAAGAAGCAAGAGATATGTAGCAAGAAACAAAAGAAGTGCAGAAAGAAGGAACAGAAGTGCAGAACGAGGAACATGGGAGAAGAGGGGTGGAGAAAGAGGCAAGGGGCAGCAGAAAGAAGTAAGAGGGCTGTAGAAATAAACAAAAGAAGTGGAGAAAGAAGGAACAGAGGTACAGAAAGAGGCAAAAGGGGTACAGAAAGAGGCATAAGGGGTGCAGAAAGAAGTGAAAGGTGCAGAAATAACAACAAAAGTGCAGAAAGAAGGAACAGAGGTGCAGAAAGAGGCAAGGGGGATGCAGAAAGAGGCATAAGGGGTGCAGAAATAAGTGAAAGGTACAGAAAGAACAAAATAAGTTCAGAAAGAAGGAAGAGAGGTGCAGAAAGAAGCAAGAGGGTGCAGAAAGGGGCAAAAGGGGTGCAGAAAGAAGTAAAAGGTCCAGAAAGAACAAATGAAGTGCAGAAAGAAGCAACAGAGGTGCCGAAAGACGGATGAAGGGCAGAGAAAGAGGCAAGTGAAGTGCATAAAGAAGCAACATAGATGAAAAAAGGGGAAGAGGGGTGGAGAAAGAGGAAAGAGTGGTACCGAAACAAGCAAGAGAGGAGCAAAAAGAAACAAAAGAAATGCAGAAAGAAGCAACATAGGTGCAGAAAGAGACAAGAGGGGTGCAGAAAAAGGGAAGAGGAGTGTGAAAAAGGCATGAGGGGTGCAGAAAGAAGCAAATGGGGGCAAAAAGTTGCAGAAAGAACAAAAAAGTGCAGAAAGAAGGAACAGAGGTGCTGAAAGGGGTACGACTGACTTGCACACCATAAGTACCAATTTAACACCCATATTTAGCAATAAATAACAGGTGACCATTCTAGGTTTGCAAAGGACCTCCCACCAAGCTGTAACACTTGTTGCTGCATTTTTGTTTCGGGGCTGTTTGAGCTAGAAACAAGACTTTTTTTGTTTGAATCTGCAGATTAGGCAGTAGATGATGGATTATGTGGCTAATGCAGAAAATGTATAATTGTGCTAAAGTCAGTGCAGCCAAACAGTTGCATAATTCCAGTGGCACGGTTCATACCTTTGACTACCTCTGGAGAAGTGCTCCTCAGTGATGCCTTCTTTTTTTGTCTCATTGAGTTCATAGTTCGATTAAATTCCACTCAATAAACTTTATTTGGTGTGTATGAAACAATCACAAAAGTATGCATAAAAACAAATACATTCCAAATGATTAGTATCGGATAATAAAATGTCAAATGACACTTGTTAGACAACACAGGGTCAAAGTTGATGACATCATAAGAACACATAAAATGGCAACTTAAAAAAGCAATTCAGTTACATCAAATCATCATGGGATCAGCGCTATATTGGGACAATTATACTTTTTTGTATATTAAGTGCATTTATAATAAAAAGCGCCGTGTTGAGAAAGACCCTGGCAACACTAAGTTCAGACAAATATTTTCCTGCAACAAGATGCAATCTATTGCTGTATGAAAATAAAGTGGTTTTAAGTAATAACTTCTACAACCAGAATTAAAACCACAAAACAGAATACCGTGCACAGTGCTCTTTAAACTCTGTCCATCGCATGAGCAAGGGAACCCATCCGAAGGACAGGTTTTCATGGTGGGAAAGGCAAATAAATGATGGACAATTACCAATCTGAATCTGACTAGGACAAAATGATGCATAAGGTTGGGAATATAAATTAGATAATCTTGACAGCTGGCTGCTAAGTTAAGTTTTAAATAAAACATGGCAGTTGGTTTCCTGCTTTCGCTAGCAAGCCGGATTTCCCTCCTATTATTCCTAAAAGTTTCTTTGATAGACAGCTTACTAAGTGATAAAACTTGTAGGGGGTTAGTCCGGACTGACATATTAAACAATTTACTATGCACAGAATTAATATAACTTAGCCTGGGGATCGTCATTGCATTACTCACGGAAAAGAAGTCTTGTATAATTGCTTATGTAAAACTAATTTCTTCCCTGGTCCATATAGAGTGCCATAGCAATATGGGGCGTGATGCGACAATATCTGTGAGGTACTGGACCCCTACTTCTCTGTGAGCTGAAATGGGCAGAATAAGAACACATTTGAGAAAACCATTTTCTTTAGTCTGCAATGCTTTACTACCATAGTGGCCCCACACACCAGCCCCATATGTTGCAGTGGATAAAACCCTTACCCTATAAATAGCAGACTTATCCTTGACCGGCCTAGAACCCAGCTTGCCGGAAAATCTAAAAATACCATGGGTACTTCTGTCCATTTTGCTCCTGACATTGGTAATTTCATGAGTCCATGAACTATTACCAGAGAAAGAAATGCCCAGGTAGCAGAATGAATCGACAAAAGTCACAGCTGACTTGTCCATAATACAGGTTCTACGTTTTTTAACCCTGGTCCCGCATACCATTGTATAGGATTTACTTTTATTAATAACCAATTTATGGGCTGCAATAAAGTCCCCAAAGGCATCCATTAAATATTGCAACCCCACAGGGCTCCTGTCCAGCAGGACCATATCATCTCCATACAATAGTACCGGGGTGGGGCACCAAGCGACTCGGGGAACATCGGTGTAGACTGTAAGATCTGATCCACCCTAATAAAAAATAAAGATAATAAAATAAAAGAGGGGCTAATACGCTGCCTTGCCGAATGCCGTGTTTGACTGAAAAATTATTGGTACATTCCCCACAAGGGTCCATAACATACTTTGCTCACCAAGTTCTCGTACATTCTAACCAAGAAACAGATAATTGGCCTGGATGCTCCCATATTGAGCAAAGTGGTCCAAAGAAAGGAATGATCTACTAGATCAAAAGGGCTGCTAAAGTCAGCGAAACAAGGATATAATCTTCCACCTTTGGCATGGGTGTACTTGCCTATAAGCAGATCGAGACTAACACATTGCTCAATGGTCCCCAGGCCTTTCTTAAAACTAAACTGTGCCGGTTAAAGTATTGAGCAGTCCCAAGTCCATTCTTTTAGTCTTTTAAGCAGGACTTTGGTCATCACTTTTACAGATGAATGTTGCAATGAGATAGACCTGTAATTTTTGGGATCTGAATTATTGCCCTTTTTGTGGATGTGAACTATAATAAATACTCCCCATCTAGGGGGAATTATTGTCTCTACAGCCATGTTAAAAACTCTGGTTAAAATTGGTTCCATAAAACAACATTGTTCTTAAATACCTGGATCACATCTGGTCTGGTGCTTTACCCCCTTTGCTTTCCTTCAAGGCCCATACCACTTTCTGTACTGTAATATCCATAACAGCTGCTCCTTCCTTGAAGTGTATCACGGCCATCAAGCACGCAATCGGATCATTATCCAGCAATTCGCTGGTCAGCTTCAATACCTGCACCAGATCATTTCCCAAAAGTCCTGACCTCCATTCCATTTTCCCTAGGGCTTCCTGTGGTACCCTCACCCTGCCCATTCCCTAGCTATCCAGAGCTGGAGTTCTGACAATTATCCTGGATCCCTCACTTGACTACCTAATTTGGACACCAAGGTAAGCGACTGTAACCATTATAGGAGCGCCTCCTTGGCCACACCATTCACCAACGGTACCATTTTAGTTTCAATCTCATTCCCGCCAAAACCGCTCATTGAAACAGACCAGTAGCTCTGTGGGAGCTCCCACGCTTGCCCCTCCAGTTCTCCCATACACATTATGACTGAGGTCAGTTAACACATTATGCGCTTTGGTCCGGAAGCTGTTTCGTAAACACCCGAAGCACGCCTGATTTTAACTCTTTATTTTCACTTTCATCTGCCACGTTGTCAATTCTTAATGTGCTGTGTTTTGGCCTTTTTGCAGTATGCATTCGCTACCTCCCATCTATGTTGTCACCCATAGCATGCCTGCTTTTACACAGAATTATCACTTTAAACCGCCCATTTCCCATCTCAAGCCGCATTCTGTACTTTGCACTTGTCGCATGTTCCTTTCACCACTTTTGACACTCACAGATGTCGCATCTCAAAGCAAATTGTTTCTTTTAGCAACCTGCCTTAACACACAGTAAGGAACAATTCCAATGGAGCTTCATGCTGCCCTGTTCCTTGCAACAATAGTTTGCAGCAATTGCACAATTGACTTAGACAGTGCCTTGTAACATGCTTGCACTTTTCTGACTATAGCACTAAGTCAATTAGCATGTACATTAGTTCCCACCTGGTGGTCAACTCTAATTTCTCTTCAATGTGTCTTCTAATATCGCTTTTTTTTCTGCCTTTTTCCCACCTTCCCGTGTTCCACAGGCGCTGTATTGTTTCAGGCTTGTATAATATCCGTCCTGATGATGATCCCAGTATTTTTAAAAGGGATCGAAACATCGTCGACTTGGTTAAACAGTCTGCACGTTAATCCAATGTGTTAAAACTAGCGCAGTAACTGTTAATTTGAAAGCTTGCCCTTATTATTCATATTGGCCATAGGCTACTTTTGTTTTGCCTGAAATGTTTTTGTCCATATGTAATTGATTTATGTTTTTGTAGGATGCTGGACTGTGTCCCACTCTATTACTATGCCCTTGATTGTTTTGAATGTTTGTGATTCAGTAATTTTATTATCCGGGTGGACATCATTAACATAGCACTGATTCTAGTCTATATTTATCACAACTTTATTGTATTTTTCAAGGACCAGTTTGTTTCTGTAATCCCTTCCTTGGAGTGGACGCCGCTCCTACTATTGGAGTTTTGAAAATGCCAGTAAAATGAGTAACCTAAGCCTCACTAGCAATATGAGACAAACATTGGGGGAAGTAATTGTCCTTTAAAAAAAGACGAATTAACAGCGTCCCAAAATAATTTGCTATCACATGTGTTTGTTGCTTGAGACAGTTTTGACCAGGCCACTTCTTGCAGTTCTTTCTTCCTTGCTAGAAGTACCTCTCTGTGTTTAGAACTAAAGGATTTAATCAAAAAGCTGTCTCTTGGTCATTTACTCAGGGCTAGCTTCAGGTCCCTAGTGGCGGTGGTACATGCATGGTCAAACCAGCCACTGCATTTAAAAAAGACTGTTTTATTAGGGCAGGTCAGGAGTGCATCAAATATGTTAATAATGCCAATAAAATTATCAAATATCTGATTGGGGGTGTTGGACCTGTCAGCTTTGGGGTGGTCTTCCAATACCCTTTTGCCCTTGCGCCTCCCATTTTCACTGTACCTTTTTGTTGGACTTAGGACTCTGGGCACCTGGCATATCTGCCACAAGCCCCTGCTACTGCAGTAAGGCTTAATCCTCCATAGGCTAACATTGGGAAACCCATTATGGGATAATTTCTGACAGGGACCTAATAAGTCTGTCATGTTTGGTCTTGTTGGACTCGGGGGGGGGGACCCTTTCCAGTGATGTATGGGGTTTGGGCACTACTACGCTAGGGAACCCACTTTTAGAAAGTGGACCTTTTTCTGCCCAAACTTAGACTGGGCACTGTAGACTCCCCCTTCCCCTCTTCATACTGATAGCTGCCTGGGTTGGGAGGTGGAAGTGGTGATTCACACCTTCTCCCCGTGGATGGGCTGTAATGGGCTGCCCACTGTAGCCTTAATGGCCTGTCTCTCCTCGTCAATGGGACAGCCAGGTCAGGGAAGGCAGGGAACATACCAGAACTCCCTGGACTCTTCCAGAATCCCCTGCCCCCAGACCCTTCCAGAGTTTTCTAACACTTTCTAGCCCCTAGACTGGAAGATATATAGGGGAGGGTCCTGGCCTCAATTCTTGGTTACACTGCTGGACCTGGAAGAATCCCTGCTGGAGTGAGGACTGCTGCACAGGAGGATTACCATTGGGAAGGAGGCTGACTGCTCCAAGGAACTGCTGCCCCACAACCTGCTGAGCAGCCCTAATGTCTGCTGATCCTGCCGTGCATGGGAGAGCTGAAGTAACATCCCTTCGCCCGTGAAATCACTGACCCCACAGCGTGTCTGAGACTGTGCATGTGGGTCTGCAATCAATTTTATACCTGCCTCGCTGCAAAAGGGACAACGTGTTTCACAACGCTCACCCCGTAGCGTAAGTGGGGAAAGCGCCTCGGAATTGCTTTACAAACTCCCCCGCTGGCGTAGTGGAAAACTCTCCTGAGATCAGCCCCAGAGTTCACTGCTGCGGGCCCGAGTCAAAACCACATGTAAATTATCCCAGTAATCACCGTTGCGGGCCCCGAGTCAACAATGAGAGTGCTACTGCCCAACGAGGAAGTGTGCTGTAGTCCTGCATCGCCTGGCAACTGGGACTCTGCAAGGGTGTGTCACCGCTTGAGGGAGTCGCCCAGTGTGACGTCATCCACGAGACAGGAGCTGGGAGCCAAGGACACGCTGAACACTGGAAGGAATGCCTCGCGCCGTTTCCCGTGCAGCCCATCGTGGATCGAGTAGCCGGAGGACAAAGAAGCTCCATGCCCATGTCTGTCTCGCCACGACTGCAGGTAATGCTTGGTGTTGAAGTCTAAGCCTCCGGGTGCAGCGCTGCCTCGGGCGGGGTGTGGGCAGACAGCTCAGTTGACATCGGGGCGGCCGGGGGCTGTAAAAATAAGTTGCCAGGGACTGTGCACCTTAGCGGCGGGGGCTGAATTAAAACTGCTGGGGACTCTAACTAATGTTGTGCGCCTACCGGTACTGGGATTGCCTTCATCCTTAAGGGCGGGACCACCCCCCCAGCTCACATCGGACTGTGGGGCTGCTGTAAACTGGTGTGCCCCTTTCCTCTGCCTGCACAGCGAGCCCATTAACTTGTACCGGTTTCCCTGGGTATTTTAAACGCACCCCTTCCCGGCAGGCCCCAGAAACATCACGGGCATCTAATGGTTCATTGGCATTAGGCGCACCACCGCGCTGGGAGCATATGGGATGGCGCTGGTAATTCCCAAATTACTTGAGGATTGGGGCTCATTCCCCGTCACTTAAGGAACTGTTTCAACCCACATGTTAAGTACTGTTTTGCATAAGGGGACTGCCAGAACTTGGGGCGTTATTACCCTCACAAAGAACCCTGGTTAGAAAGACACTGCAAATATGGGCTTGGTTTACATGAACTCCCTGTGATTTGACCTTGCCTAGAAACTTGATCCGTTGTTATTTATTAATAATCTTGCCTGTGAACTGGGTTCATTCTGATTGATTATTGATCTTGCCTGGCAACTGGATTAATTTCTATTGATTATTGATTTTGCCTGGAAACTGGATTCATTTTATAATTGATCAGGCCTGGAACCTGGAGTTATCTGATTATTGATCTACCTGAAACTGACATGAAGATATTTTTATTTTTATAAATCATTGGTGTATTGTCTTCTTGTGCGTGTTTTACTGTGTTTTCGTGGTTGTGTGTTGCACAAATATTTTACACATTGCCTCTGAAGTTAAGCCTTCGCGCTCTGCGCCAGGCTACCCTGTCGGAAGCAGTGGTCCCTACTTGGACTAGGGTGCATACCCCAGAAAACTAGAGACCCTGGTTCCAACAGGGGGTAACCACATCTTCTAGACAACACATGATATAATTGAAACCTTTAATACAAATATCGGACAAAATTTGTGTCTGGTCAACTCTGTTCCACCTAATACGAGTCCCATTAGGTGTAACTGGTACAATATCAGAAGCACAACTAGAAGATGTCACACTATGCCTGTCCAAAAAGAAGACCGACAAAATTATACAGTTGTGATCACTGGTACCCAGGGAGACTACCAGTGGCGAGGTGTACCACTTACAAGCATTTGCAGATATTAAGATATGATTGATAAAGGACGCTGAGTTCCTCTCTATAAAGGTTGGGATAAGAACCCCCTTATTACTTTGAGCACTCTCTAGTAAATGTAAATCAGACTTAGATATTATAGAATGTAACTGTTTGCCATAGTCACCATGGGGGAAATGTAAATAGCCATTCCATACCTCATCAGTCACCCAACAAACCCATATAGTAAAATGTGGGCATGTGTGAATGTTAAAATCTCCAGCCCATATCATTCTAAAACTACTTGTAATGGACTTGAGTAGTGTCTCCAATCCCTCACCGAGAGCTAAAGCCACCTTACCCCAGGTATTGTTAAAAACATTATTATAAAAATGAACTAGCACAATGTCCGGACCTCTCCTAAAAGTTAGCCATTAAATTAGGGAGTGGGGCCAATGGATATTTTCCTCTTCAACCTTACTGGTAGTTTGTTTGATATAAGGACCATAAGCCCCCCTTTCGCTCTTCCTGCTGGCGATGACTCAGCCTTGAGCCAATATGACATAAAACCGTAATAAAAATGGGCTTGGTGCACCATGTTTCTTGGATACATAATATAATATCCAAGTCATTAATAAACTCCAACCAACCTGGGTTACCCTATTTTTTCGCTAACCCACCTACGTTCCAGGTCGCAATTCTATAGCCATCATTCATCCCAGGACCACTACTACTAGGTTGCAGTTGAATGGGTATAGCAACTGTTGGGTGTGTAGGAACCACTTCAGAATCGTGAACCGATGGAGGGGTTATAAGTGCAATACTGCAACCACCATCCATCCCAAGGCTGCTACTACTAGGTAGGAATAAATTCAGTGTGGCAGCTATTATATGTGTAAGGGCCGCTATATAGTCACAAAGGACCGAGGAGGTGATTGGTGATAGAAGAATAATATTGTGATGGTCCATAGGTCGCATAGGTGTATCATTGTCCCTTCCTTCATGGAGTTGACTCCTTGTCCCAAGTCAATCCATATCCTAGATATCACTTAGTGACTCAAATCTATTAGCTACCATGAGGGATGTACTAATGGAGGGTTGTTGCCTGTTGGGCTGAGTCAGCTCATCTCGGGGGAACAGGGCCTAATATGACTGTAGAAAAAACTTAGGAGCTGAAGTGACATATTGATATTCAAATTGGCAATGACGTACCTCCCCCAAAAGGACACCCTCAGCGCACCTGGGTTCCCTGAAATTAATTTTAATGCAGTCCCCGGCGTAATTTTTCCTTAAGGGTCCAATCCAGTGCACTCTCCAAACAAACAGAATATCATTGGCGAGGGAGACTAAACCTGAGGTTACTACTCCACAACACAGACTGCCATACCACATAATTTCTCTCCATAACACATAATCCCACTCTACTTAGGTGGAGAAGTGTGGCTCAATGGTTAGAACGGCAGACCCTGATGCAGAGGTCTGGCCCGGGACCAGGTTTCAATTCCCCACCTTGGAGGGTCTTGGGCTCAAAATTCCACGGACCTGATAATTCTCGCCTCGGTGCCTATTTCAATCATGGAATTCCACTCTGCAACTCTGGGCAATAGCTTGCTTAATCTCCACAACGGCCCCCACAATGCTAAGGATGCCTGGCCTCCACCTTGGCGGTGCCGAAGAGTGGACGCCTCACAGGGAAAGTCAGGATGGGTTCCACAGCGGTATTCGTACAAGCACCTTGAGACCCTTGCGGGTGAGTAGTGCACTATACAAGTATCAATTTGCAATTTTTTTATAATTCCTATACACTAAATACCACATACTTTCTATCCACATCATTTCACTGCACAACATACCACATAATTCCACTATACACAACGTACATCCATCACACTCCAAAAATATTAGTATAAAATGTTTACATTTACAACACCAATAGTTCTAACTCTAGGTTCAAGACCTATTAAATTACATATACTTCTTCAACTGATAGTCATTTTTGCAGAGTGATGGAGAAAGGGGGCTGAGCCTTTAACTAGAGTTCAGGAATTCTGCTGCATAGGACTTACAGGAGGTACCAGGAGAGCTTATTGGCCCCTGAAATCCCTAAGGAGTAAAATGGATGTCATCCCCCAATCAATACTGTGCCAGAAGGCATGTTTGCAGAGTTGTAGAGAAAGGGGGGGGGGGGCTTGACCTCCCAAGACCTCTTAGCAAGCCCCCTGTGTGGGACTTAGTGGAGGTAACAGGAGGGGTAGTTGGCCTCCAAGGATAACCTGGGGGCGAACTACCCCTCCTATTACCTCCAGTAAGTCCCACACAGCAGTATTGCTTATGGGCCAACTAGCCCACCTGGTACCTCCAGTAAGCACCACACAGCTGGATTGCTGAAAGTGATCTGAGGCCACTCCCCCTTTCTACACCACTCTACAAACATGCCTCCTGGCACACTGCTGCTCGGGGAATGAAGTCCACTTCAGTCCTAAGGTCCTCAGGACACAAGAGGACCTCATCTCCCAACCAGCAGTGCGCCAAGAAGCGCGTTTGCAGAGTGGTGTTAAAAGGGTTTGGCCTCAGACCACCTCTCAGCAATCCCATTGTGTGGGGCTTACTGGAGGTACCTGGCGGGCTAGTTGGCCCATAAAGGCCCTTATGATTCTAGGGGACTTAATCCTCCGAACCAGAATGTGCCAGGAGGCGCATTTTCAGAATGATGCAGGTAGGGTCAGGGCCTCCAGGGAGATGCCGGCTTCTCTTTTATTGTATTTCTTTAAGCGGGGCTGTGTGGCCCCCTTCCCTTAGTCATTTTTGGACCCTTGAAAAAAAATGTATATATATGTATAAGAGAGGAAGGTCACCAAGCCCCCCTTTCCTGGACCACAGTTGGCAGACTTTATTATTTATTTATTTTTGGCGGGGTCCTCGTGGTTCCCCTACTGAAGCCAAATGTGACCCCGGGGACCCCATACCGCGGGGCCTCTCCAGCCTTGATTTTTTTTATGAGGGGGGTCGTGTGGCCTCCCTCCTGAGGATACTTATGGCCCGGGGGACCCCAACCCCCGGGGAATGGCCTCACGCTGAGACCCAGGGGAGCCCCAAAGCCCCTGTGGTCCCTGCTGGATCCTCACCTCCTGCGGGAGCTGGCATTGCTTTTGGACAACGGGGGATGCTAACATGCAACTAAGTATGGGCGAATTTTGCGAACTTTCGTTAGATTGCGGATGTTTATTTTTTTTTGCGAGTTCACAGGATTTTTTTATTTATCGCGGCTACCGCAAAGTTACCCATGCGGTCGTATATGGGCGCGGCCATCTTGTTTTTCATTCATTGCTATGGTTCTGGGCATGCCTTTTCTATCCTGCTTCAATTTTTGTAATTCTTTGTTTGTTTGAACTTTTTTATCTTTTTTAATCATTATCTATCTCTCTATTTTTGTACATCTATATTTTGTGTTTTTTTCGACTTTTTGTTACTTTAATAACTACTTTTTTTTAGCTCTCTCTTTTCTTTTATTTACTTTTTTCTCCCTATTCTTTCCTATTTTTCCTTTTTTTTAACCCAGGACCCGGGCAAAAGGAGCCGGCAAGTCCAAGGGGAAGAGTCCCACACCCCGCAGCTGGCTCCCTTGCGGGCGTTTAAGGGGGGAGTCTGTATGTCCCAGAGTGATCTTCAGTGCGGTGGAGGTGGCCACACTGGTCTTCTTTGTGCAGCACCACCTCCCCAAGACCGTCGCAGCAGGCGGCAGGCCCGGTACCGGGTACAGCCTCTGGTAGCGTTGCCAGCTATGGGGTAAGGTGTGCCGGGCCATGTGTTGGGAGGCAGGGGTCTGGCGCACCTACAACCAGGTGACACACCGGTGGTCCGACATACTGGACTGGGAACAAGACCTGCTCGACCTGCTAGGCGTCGAGATCCCTGGGCTTGGTGAGTACTAGTAGCTATTTAATAACAACTTTGTTTTCTTCTGCTCTGTGTTTTATTGCAAATATATGTTTTTTCCGAACAGTAAGAATCCTGCTGATTACATTTCAGGTAAATTATGTTTCAAAAGCTTCTGTGATTGCAGGTGCTCGCCTGCTCAGTCAGTGGTGGTGCTACTATGCTTACTTGTTTTCAATGTTGTGCTCATTTGGAGTGATTATGTATGAGTGTACTTTACAGAACTGCGTAATGCTAGAGAGACTAGAGACTCAAGTCCAGTCCTTCCTTTGTACGCATGCCACTAAGAAGATATAGTGGTGGTGGATTGATAGGTTGAGTATATTATGACTTGTTATTTAGTAGGACATTTTTTAGTGGTCTGCAATCATGACGGACTGTGTCTTTCACTTCGCATGCTGCTGAGTGCTGCCAGTCTTAGTAGAACCTTTTTGTAGTCGGTTTAGTGAGTTACATAACTTTCCAAGTAGACGGTCCGCGAATCCAGCAATACTAATATCCTAGTAGACCACATCAGATAGGTCAATACATTTAGTGTATTTGTTTATTTCCCCGAAATAATTTGTTATTGTTTTTTTTAAATGTTTGATTTTGTTGACAACAATCATCCATATTTGTGTCTTTCTTTCATGTACATCAGCTCCTCCCAGGGGCTAGAGGACAGATGTGGTGGTGGCGGCGCCGGTGGAGCAGGAAGGTGAGGATCAGTCCACTGTGGGCTCTTCTGCTGGCTCCAGTAAGTTTTCCTGTTAATATTAATAATTATACTTCCCTAACTTTTACAGCACCAATTTATTCCAAACATTCATCATAATTCTCTTTTTTCCTAACTCGTCTTTGATCTTCTTGTAGACTGTTTCTAAATCTAAATTCTTATCCTGCCTCTATTATGAATCTCTGTGCTACTACTATTTATAATTATTAGTCTGTCTGTGTAGCTAGCTAAGCTTGCACAGTTGGCAAAAGGTGTTAAACAAAACTCCTATTCAGCAATAGCTCTAGGCACTGAGTGCATTCCTCTGGGTTGTCCATAAATGTTTATGATTTGACAATTCCCAACAATAAAATGTCAATGGCCACCAAAAATAAGATACTAGTTTACTTTTTGATTGGATAGGAGGACATACTACTACTGTTGCAGGGACTATTCTGCACATACAGAACTATGGACAAGAAATAGGGCATTGGTGATAATAGGCGCAGTTAGACTTTCCACATACCTCAGTCATAACAAAAATTGAACCCCCAATCTCCTTACTGACTAGCTAGTGTGTCAGAGTCATTATTTAGCTCCTGAATGCAGCAATGATCCCCAATGATTATACAACCCAGAACATAAAACTACGGAGTCAGAGTCCCGACCTCTCAGAGTCACAGAATCATGCTTGCAAATTGCAAACCCTTTCGCTCACTCACTCATGACCAAAAACCAGAGAGTCTATGTAAGTTGTAAAGCTTTATTAAAAGTAAAACAACTAGCTCTGTGTGTACTCTGTATATTCATTTTCAATTGTGCATTATATAAAAACATTTATTAAAATCAAATTCATAGAAGAGAAACGGTGAACTCATGAAAACTGAACAGTGGCTGATTTACACATTAATTGTGGGAGACTCCTCATCTGGTTGGAACTTAAAGTACTGGTGGAGATTATGATGAGTAACATATTGCTCTTGTTCATAGAAGGGAATCTTCTGTGTTATGAGAAAAAAGGTGCGCGTTAAAAAGCAAGCATTCATCAGTTGTGCCAAAAAGTGTAGCATGTTATGGCTAAGCATAAATAAAAACACCCTCCCCTTCCGAAAGGGGAATTTTTAGTTTAGACTAGAGAGTCACAAACAATTAAATTTCTGTATGTAGTAAAAAAAAATTTCATTCCTAGACAAAATAGGGAGTGGTGTATATGGCATCTAAAAATATTAAATGTTTTTTCTAGGTGGAACACCATCGGTACAGACAAACACCAGTTCCGGGGGCAGCGCCGAGGTGGTTACTCCAGGGGCGGATGCGGTGCCACCAGTGGCCGCAGGAACTGCTGTGGGGAATGCCTCAGTAGTGGCAGGCAGTGGAAAGCTATTATATTCCTTACTTATTGAGATTGCAGAGTAGGGTCGCTGCAGGGGTGTATGTTGTACAGTACAAGTACACTGTACTGTTAAGAAGATTTAGAATTAAGTTTTTGTCAACCAGGTAGAAGACAGTCACCCTTGACTTCGCATTAGCAATAGCAGCGGGAGTTGACGAGTAACCATTGGCCTCCTCTAAATTTGACTTCAACTCAGCTGTGAAAGTTTTATTGAGAAGCCAAGTCACATCAGAGATGAACTTGATGGATGGGATGAACTAAAAGGGAAAAAAGGGTGTAAGGAAGGAGTAAGGATGAGCGAGTTAAATTAATGACTGGCAAAGAATGATACATGTTTTTGAATGCAGGCAGAGGTGGCTGGTAGGAATCTGATGCATGGCCGGTTGTAGCAAGGATGGGTGGAAGGAGAAAGAAAAGAGGACTGCCTGGGTGGGTGAAACAGAAACTCTATGTGTGCGCAATATCTCCTTTGGGTCAAATTCAAATGCAAGTCAAGCACGGATGCATGGGTGGCGGTTTACAAAATAAAATAAAACTGGTGTTTTTCGGTGAGGAAAAAGTAAGGTTTGTCCAGTTGAGACATTAAGAAGAATGATTGACATTTACTTTGAATGGATGGATGCCTGGATGGTATCTTCCTCATAGATAGCATAGGTGTATGTAGAGTAGACAGAGTAGACGGTCACTGGATGAAGAGTGTTAGTTTGAAGAGCATGTAACACTGCACGTGTATGCCAGAGTAGCAAAGCCGAGGAAGTTTGAATTTTTCAGAATACTCCCTTGACTAACAGTAGTTTGCAAGCATAGCATATATTGTGTATCTATATTATATAGTTCACATTATCAAGTCTAGTCACAAGTGACTTCCTCCGGCGATTACGGGGACCACTCACTACCTATGTTAATAATTATTTTTCAAATCTGTCATTCATGTGTGGCCTATCAGTGTTCACTCAATCAATAAAAACAAAGCACCGAAAGTCATCCCTTATATAAGCAAATATCATGTGAAGGGATAAATGATCATATTTTCTTCCTCATTTTCCTTTTGTAGTAGTCAGGGGCAGGGCAGGGTGAAAGTTAAATGAATTGAGCAGTAGCCCTTGTAACTATATATGGCCATTGCCATCCGTAATGGAAAAGTAAGAGCTTCCCCACCTGCATGTACTGGTAACAGTAACGTGAGTCTGCGTCATCATGACTAGCGCCTGTTTTTCTTGGGTGCATCTGACTGCGCTGGCATTATGCCGGCTTCCACAAGTTTACGTACTAATTTCGCTAAACAAGAGAGAAGAAGAAGACTGGTGTACTGTCTGAGTCTAATGTAGTGAGTCCATAGTGCTGATAGAATTCCTGAAACTCCCACTAATGTTAGAGCAGAGGTCGACAAAGTGGGAGGTTAGATAGATGCATGCCACAAATGTTATGTACTGTGCTTGTAAGTTGCTAGTGCTACTGTGACACAACTTTCTGTTGAATTATTTTGTGTTAATCTTAAACACAGTATGTTTACAGTATGCTACAGTATGTTTTTCAGTTACAGTATTGGTATTGGTTACAGTATGTTTTTATTTCTTCATATAGATACTCCTTCTAAACTATTAAGAAAGGAGTTGGCTATCCGGGCCAGACGACGGAAGCTGGAGGCAATTGTCGCCGAATATCGGCGGCTAGTGGCTCAGGAGGAGGAGGATGACTCTCAGTCATCAACAACAGCTGCATCCTCCTCCAGTGCCCCTGGGTCATACAGCCAGCGCAATCCTCCAGCAGTACGGCACTGTGGTCTGGCAGCCACCCGCCGCAGCCAAGCAGCGAAACCAACAGCTGCCCCCCACAGTACCAGCAAGGCGCGTGTGCACCACCTTACCCTGCGAGTGGACTACCTTGAGCAGGAGGTAGAGAGTCAGAAAGTCCTGCTCAAGGCCCTCCGGAGAGAGCTGCGTGAACACCTGGCCACAGGACACCGCCAGCCAAAGTAGAGACAGTCCCTTACCCCTTTTTTAAAGACTTTTTGGGGGGGAATTGGGTGTTGGGGTTTTGGAACTTTTCGGGACGTTTCATGGACATTGGTTGGGGTTAGGGAGGGGGGTGCGTTGGGTCTTGTGGGATAGTTTATTTTTGTTAGGGTCAAAATAATTATTTATTTTCCTCACAAACATAGCATACACGTTTTTACTGTTTTCTGGGGAAGGCAGGGGGGGTTAACTGTACGTTTGTTTTCCTGAAACTTAACTGGCTGGTTGATTCAAATTGTCTAAGTTTTCGCCCAAATTTGTACAAAAGTGCCACTGACAGAGTTAGTGAATTCAATTGTCCTACTACTTTACTTGTACTACCGTCAGTCTCTCCTCTCACCCTACTCAATTATTCTTCCACCCCCAAAATGCTTATCTTACCTGTGATTCGTGTTTTAGAATAGGGCTAGGCACAGGGCTGGCTGCATGGCAAATGGCGATTAAGGTAGGGCTATGGAATCCTGGATGGATGAAATGGCATCGTTGTGGTGGTACTAGTAGTGGTACACACTGGCAGTAGCAGCATATGAAAAAAAATGAATTGAGACATTGAGTGGCCTGAGAGGAGCATTAGAACAGTATAATAGTACAGTAGACAAGAACAGTGCCATAAATTGTAGCCTAAGCAATGCTAAAGTATTCAATCAAAAGTTAACTGCTAGTTGCGTGGATTATGGCTACTACAAGAACAAGTACTGAAGGACACAGCAGCGTAAGCTTTCGTCACGTTAGGAGGATGTTGTTGATGATGAATCCACTTGATGGCGGACATGAAATTCTGAATTGATTTGTAAATACTCATGGGTGTGTGTCAAGCAGAATAAGAATATATCCTCGAATTCCTTGACCTGCCTCGAAATAGATTTTCTGTTGCTTTTGACGTTATCCTCGATAGCAAGCGGGTGGAATTATTGGTGTCATTGGTGTCAATGAAAACCACACAGCCCGGGGGAAGAGGGTGAGGGTTTGAAAAATGGATGGGAAAGGGGGGTTTTGGGAAAGTTTTTGGGAGAGAGATAAAAAAAACACAGCATGGACAAACAATAAATGAAGAAAAACAAATCTTTGGATACAAAGATATCCATAAATCTTTTAAGGGACATAAAGGAAGTGCATGCATGAAGTTGTTTGCTAAATGGATGGTTAGGTTATTGAAAAATAGTAATTACTATAACTTACTAACTAGTACTAAACAATTAGACAGTACAGGGCTGCATTAATTACGCAATTTCACTTGCCTATCTGCTCTCAGAGAGAATAAACACTTAGTAGTACATTACATTAGTTTTGAAAATAGCAAAGAAACTTATCAAATAGCTGTAGGGATGAATTTGAAGCAGAGAGCAAACGCACAGAGTCGCAGTCATAGAAGTTCATAACAACAACATTATTTAAAAGATAAGGGCAAGTGAAGTGGATACTGTAACTGTATGTTGTAATTTTCCTGGTTACATTGGGAAGTTGAATGTATCCGTCGATCAATCTTGGTGACCACGCTGTCCACTGCCTGCCTGGTGGATGCGGAATTGCGGATTTCCATGGTAAGCCTGACTTAATGTTTTCCCATCGCACAGGGTAAGTGCCGGCCTGTAATTGTCGATGGAAAAACAGAAAGAGATATTAAAACACCCCTGAGGAAAAATATACGGTACGGTGTGTAGTGCAAAAATAACACTTTCACTTTCAGATGCGACAGTATTACATACATGCATCATTTCTAAAGTGCCTACTCTGTGTCTCTGTTTCC
The DNA here is from genome assembly GCF_964263255.1 of Lissotriton vulgaris. Taxonomy (NCBI): domain Eukaryota; kingdom Metazoa; phylum Chordata; class Amphibia; order Caudata; family Salamandridae; genus Lissotriton; species Lissotriton vulgaris. The sequence continues at coordinate 10,466 of NW_028248970.1, read as the reverse complement.
AGGATAATAATTAGCACACAGCAGGCCTGGGCCATGCAGACAGTCAAGGCAGGCACCACTGAGTGAACCAACCTCCATGTAGCATACCTTTTTGACACAGACAGACAAAGCAGATCTAATTTTATACAGCAAGCCACATAGCCACAATTGTACATGAACCGCTGTCTGGACTCTGGCATAACACTACACTGGCTCGACCACTCCATACCACGACTAGACAGACATGTAGTTCTGCTGTGGTTGTTGTTGACTTGTTTACCTGTTTGCCATTCACGAAATGGCCATAGTTCTTCCGTAAATCGACGATGATGATCCATCCATCCCAGTTAGTGACTGTAAAGATATTATGTAACTTTGGTCATCATGACTCATCATCAATCATCATGGTGTTGGCAAACTCAATGTTGTTCATGCAGTCACAGTCTACACACAGTGAGTCCAAGGACATTTTCCATATTCAAAAAAATATTGCAACGTAGTGGCCCCTGCAGTAGAAGTACAATTTGCATTAAACAAGGTAAACAGAGTAGACTTGAGTTACATTTAGTGTATAAAAGAATAAATAATAACAGAACACATAGGATTCATTTCATGCACAACAAATAAACAAACAGCAATTGCTTTATTTAGAGCCAGAAGGCCAGTGTTGTCCACTGCATGCCATCTCATCATTCATTGCCTGTCCCACTTTTTGTCAGCATCTTATTCTTAAGTGAAGGGCCACAAGGCAGCCTCTCGTGTCAATTTCAGAAGTAACAGTCAGCATAGTCAGTCATTGCAGTCCCACTTCTTTTGAGGGGACTCGTCTATGAAGCAACAGTTTCTTTATTCTGCATAATCCGGCCATCTGCCTTGAGAGAAATGGATAGGGGGAGTCTAGAGAAGGAGGATAGAGGAGCATGACTGAGTTGTGAACTTGTGAACTTCAGGAATGCAGACAGCGGCACCTTCAATATGGAAATAAGACGAAGACAGTGCTGCTAATGGATTTGTTGTGATTAGAGTTTTGTTGTGCTAAAAGTTGCAAAACAAATAAAGACACACAGAAATAAAAGTGAATAAGGACAAAAAAAAAAGTAAGTATTTCAAGCCTAGGTGTCAGGGAAGTAGAGCTCGTCCTCAAACTCTGTGAATTGAAACGGGAGTAGGTCAGCTAACAGAGAAGAACTTCTGTCACCTAAGTCGGTGTCCTCTTCTTCCTGCGTGTATTCACGTATTTTGTAATCTGGTGGTATGAAGTACTGATTCGTCTTGATTATTGTTAACCTCTCCACATTTTTGGGCGAGAGGCGGGTCCTTTTTGAAGTTACAATGGCACCAGCAGCACTGAAAACACATTCAGAAGACACACTTGCGAGTGGGAAAGCCAAATAATTTATAGCCAGCTTGGTGATCAGTGGCCATTGAGGCCTTTTCCCATACCAATACACCAATGGGTTCTGATCAAAGAAGACCTCTGTTGGGTCATCCAGATAGGCCTGCACCATCCACTCAAGGTACTCCAGGGGTGCTCCACTTTGTGTACCATCTGTTGCTTTTGCATCAACACTGGAAGGAGCAAGCCCTTGATGAGTTATCCAATCTGCTTGCGACAATATTATGGCTTTGCCTGATGCAGGTGGTGATGATACGGTTGCTGGTGTTGGTAACAGCTCTGAGGGAAAGTGACTGCCTTCGGCCACAGAACTGGACCTTGATGCCGGATGACCTGCTGCTTCAGTAGTACTTGTGGTGGTTCCTTCAATTTCCTGTCGCTCTTTTTCGAACCGAGTGGCTGACAGAGCTAGCCAATGTTTGTACTTGGAAACATCTGCTTCAGAAAAAGGAATGCTGGCCAGTGCTTTTTTCTACAGTGGATCCAGAATAGTGGCACAAATGTATTGTTGTTCTGAATGTATTGCTTTAAGCTTTGCATTGTTAACTAGTCGGCTTAATAAGCTCTCCGCCAACTGATATGCGTCTTGTTTTTCAGCATCAACTCGGAACGTTGAAAACACCGCCTTCAGTTGGTGCTCTAGCATGCGCAACAATGGGATAGCTTTGCCCAAAGTACAGTCCTCCCTGCTGACTTCACGCGTGAAGACCTCAAAAGGACGAAGCATGTCTATCAGGCTTTTAACTAGGTTCCCTTCCTCCACCTCTAGCTTCATGTCTTTCATAGACGCACCCTCTGCGTGAAAGACATACTCATTGATTACCAAGTACTGCTCAAACAGACGCTCAAGCATGTAGAAGGTTGAGTTCCAACGTGTTGCCACCTCCTGGATGAGTCCTCTGACTGGCACCCTACGGTCACGTTGAATGATCCTCAGCTGCTTCCGGGACTTAAAAGAAAGGCTGAAATGTGTGCAGATTCTTCGGCAGGTGGTCAGTAACTTGCTGACTGTGTTTTTTTTCCAAGAAATCTTGAACAATGATCTTAATGCTGTGTGCCAAACAATAATAATAAACTGAACAATCGCCAATACTGTTATCCTCAATCCCTCTTATTTATTACAACACATTGGAATTAAACCAAATATGGGTCCAAGACTTATAATTCAGTCTGAATAAATCATTGTTTTTATTTTCACTTAAAGTACATTTGATAGTTAATTTACACCATGCAGGACGTTGAATGCAGAACACTGTGTGGATTGAGACGCGCACCGCAACTACTCCAGGAAGGTACAACTGTGAGTCTACACCTAAAATCGAAGAAAGGAGACATCAGTAGAAAGTCTCTGCATATAACTCAATTCGCAGATGTGCCCACGAGACGTGGGCTTGATTGTTTCACGTCGTGTTTATTTTTGAGGCTCTTCTCCAGCAAGAGCCATGAGGTCCTGATGAGAACTCCCTACCAATTAGGAGTTCGAAATGCGTAGACCAATATTTTTTACGCTGTAAGAGCTCTAAATTTATAACAGTATTCAAAAAATTAAGCATCAGAAAAACATATTTTCTATGTGAAGTAGTGTGGCTCACTGGTTAGAGGCGGCAGACCCGAGAGCAGAGGACGGCCCGGGACCAGGGTTCGATTCCCGGCGCGGCAGGTTTCTGGACCAGGGTCAGCGGACTCGATAATTCTCTCGCCTCGGTGCCCACTCTGATCAGCGATCACACTCGGCAACTCTGGGCATTAGCTTGCCTCATCTTCACTAACGGCCCCACCAGACCGCCGGGGATGCCTGGTCTCACCCTGGAGATACCCATTAAGGGACCATCTCTCAGGGAAGCCAGGAAGGGTTTCGCAGCGGTCGAAGCGCCTTGGGACCCTACGGGTAAGTAGTGCGCTATATAAATGCCTATACATTTACATTTACATTTGGTTTTGTGTATATGTATTATCGAATTCTTATTGTAAATAGATCCTTTTTCTTGGGTGTGAGAGTGAATGTTTGAATGTTGAATGTGTTGACTGACTGTGAGTGATGAATGCTTTGGAATATGTACAGTTTTATTCACTATTCATTGTATGAATTGTTTTTGTATGTTGATTGTAGGGGTTTGAAAATTTGTTCAAATGGTGTAAATTAACTAACACATGTACTTTAAGTGAAAAATAAAAACAATGATTTATTCAGACTGAATTATTAGTCTTGGACCTATATTTGGTTTAATTCCAATGTATTGTGATAAATCAGAGGGATTGAGGATAACAGTATTGACGATTGTTCAGTTTATTATTAGGTCAGTGGCTTGGCCTTACTGTTGGGAGCCCATACCCAGTGGTGTTTTTTAAGCCTTGCGCCAAACAAGGCACTCTGAAATAGCCACCATCAGCCATGGCCTTAACTATATTACTGCCATTTTCCGTGGAAACATAACCAATGCTTCGCCTTCTTGGCTGCAGCCATTCGAAAACCTTACTGTTAAACTCCTCCAAAATGTTTACTGCTGTATGAGATTTCTCCATGGCAAACATGGCTACTGTTGCATGTTTCCGAGTAGCTTGAAAAATTGTGACACTGTCAACACCTGCAGCTATCTTCTCTCAAACCCCAGCAAAAGAGGCCCAGTGTGCAGTGATGCACATGTAATCAACGGCTTGGCAACTGGTCCACATGTCTGTTGTCAGGTGGATAGTGTGAACAGCACTCTTCTGCAAAGCTGCCCCAATCACGTCCAGCACATCTTGATGTAGTGCTGGAACTGCAACTCTGGCAAAAAATTACCGGCTAGGAACCTTCCATCTAGAGCAAGGCAGACTAGGTGCAGTCCTATGGCACAAAGCACACTGCCTTGCTTCAAAATGGCCCTTAGACCCACACCCACATGGCCAGGCCTTGGACCAGGCATCAAAATGCCCCCCCCCCACATGGCCAGGCCCTGGACCAGGCCCCAACAACACCCAAAAAATAAAAATACACACAAAAATCACCCCAATCCAATGCCATCCATGCCCTAAATGATGTTTAAATTCAAGAGACCCCACAGAAAGTCTTGGCCCATGTACCACTGGGCATAATGGATGAAAGCAAGGCAGACTGGGTGCAGGCCTATGGCACAAATCACACTGCCTGGCTTCAAAATGGCCCTTAGACCCCCACCCACATGGCCAGGCCCTGGACCAGGCAGCAAAATGGGCCCCACCCACATGGCCAGGCCCTGGACCAGGCCCCAACAGCACCCAAAAAATCGAAATACACACAAAAATCACCCCAATCCAATCCCATATATGTAAATGTAAATGTAAATGTATTTGAGCTTATATAGCGCACAGCTACCCACAAAGGGTTTCCCGGCGCTTGCTTTGGGAACCCGTCCTGGTATTCCCCTGTGAGATAACCCCGGCAGGGTATCCACAAGGTGAAAGCCAGGCATCCCGCCGCGAGGGGCCGTTGTGGAGATTAAGCAAGCTATTGCCCAGAGTCGCAGAGTGTGAACCCGTGAGTCGAGAAGGCACCGGAGCGAGAATTATCGAGACCGTGGAATTTTTGAGCCCAAGACCGGCCGAGGCGGGGAATTGAACCCTGGTCCAGGGCCGATCTCAGCTTCCGGGTCTGCCGCCTCTAACCCCTGAGCCACACTTCTCCACTAAATATATGCCCTAAATTATGTTTAAATTCAACAAAACTCACAGAAACAGTTGTATCATGCACCCATGACTAACCCTGGGCCTACTGGATACTGTGGCTACCCAACAATATATTTGTTTTAAAGTTGTGAAAAAATTTATAAATTGTAGTTGCAGCAACTGCAATGCCCCAAACAAACAACACCAACTTACTTGTAAAATCTCAAATCCAAAAGTGATCTAAACAAAAAGTCCTCAAATACAAATATCCAGCAGCAGCCACAAAGAGTAATCCTTCCTGCTCCAGATCCAAATGAAAAGTGACCAGGAAATGGACAAAGCACTGGGAGGAGTCTGCTGGACAGGAACAGGAAGTTGGAGACTCTGGGGCACTTCCTTCTTCCCACCCCCCCAAAAATGGACACCTTGCACAAAAAAGTTCAGCCAAATCATCATTTTCAGAAGGTTTATGCAGCCAGCAATAGATTTCTTGTGCATATTGCAATTTTTGCAACTTCGGGAAAGCGAGCTGTTCAAATCTCCCGCAGGATGTCAGCTGCGAGTCACATCTACGTATTCGCTATTGTTTACTCTTGCGATGCGTGATCGCGGGCCCTTAAGACGTATTCGCGTTCTCAAAGTCTTGCAGTGCAAGATGGCGGAACTCCATGACATACTCGCGATCGAAAAGTCTCAAGTGATCACGCAGCCAGATCCAAAATGGCAGGGCACACGCAAAACGGTAAGAAAACAACTCGGCGAACTCAGAATCACTGTAAGTCAACGCCTCGCGTGCGAGATTGTATTTTTGAAGCGCTACCAAGCAGAAAAAATTCACCAACTCGCGAATTGCGAATTGTTTGGCAATTTTGCGCGATTCGTGGACCACGAAATTGTCAAACATTTGCAAATTCCGCGAGTGGAACAAATTTTCAGCCCATGCTTACATGCAACTCCCCTTGTCCACAAGAAATACTGCTTTGCTTTGTGAGCAGATTTTCGGCTCTCTCTTTCAAGAAGCAAAGCAGAAGTTTGCAATGACAGGGCAGGAGCAGTGCAATGTGGGTACCCCTGGACATTGCCAGAGCTGGCCCTGGTGGGTAGCTATCCCCAGGCCCATAGAGGGCTCCAGGAGGGGGTTGAACGTCCCCCTCCCTTGGTATGAAAAGCAGCAGGGAGGTGGTGGTCCCGGGGCTTTAGGGGGCCCGCAAGGCCCCCCTGCTTATTTAATTAAAACCCCAGGGAGTTGCGATCATTGGAGCTAGGGGGGCCTTGGAGACCCCGCCCATAAATACAGATGGCGCGGGAGGTAGCGGTCCCTGGGGCAGTGTGGGGGGGGCAGAAGCCCTCCCATGCATTTTTCTTAAAAAGCCCCAGACAGGTGGCTGTCGATAGGGCTGTGGGGGGGTCACATGCCACTGCACATTTGTAACATAGCCCCAGGAGGTACCGGTGCCTGGGGCTGCGGGAGCCCACAGGCCCCTGCATACCAATAATAAATTGCCCCCGGGACTTGGCCCACCCGCAGGCTTAGAAAGACATAGCACAAAGCGCTTTGTTTAAAAAAGAAAGTTCTGCTGGATTCACGCACCCAGCGCGATTCCGGCAGAATTTTTTTTTAATGCTTTTATTTGGGCCTGGACCCCCATGAGCAGTCCTAGGGTGTTTCTACCCTGGCCCCTTATCTTGTTTTTTAAGAGTTTTTATTACCCTTTTCCATGTGACTCCTTGGTTTGGAGGGTTGACAGTCAATCAAAATGAAGCCCGTATTCGGGAGGGTTCGCGAATCCTCCTCGGACACCAGATATCAATATTTTATTTTTTGAATTTCTCAGGAACTACTGAACGGATTTACAAAAAAAACACGCTTTCCAAAGTAAGACCTATCTTTTTGCCAGATTTGGTGTAATTCCATTCAGCAGTTCAGGCTGTAGCTTTGTCTAAAGTTTCCTATGGAAATTAACATGGAAAAAACGTGTTTTGGGACTCCCCTATTTTCTTGGGCTCCACTCATGAATCACCCTGAAACTTTCAAGACAGGAGCTGACCTGAGTGAACCATTAGTTTTGAAAATTTCACGAAGATTTGTCAAGCGGCGTCAAGGATATTGGCAAAAGAAAACCCGCTTTTTGAATAGATATGAGGTCCTAACTATAACTACCTTCTGGCGACCACCAGTAGGTGATATATATGTCTATATATAAATATAAATGAGCAGGCACTCAAAGTCAGGGGGATAAAACCATTTAATGTATTAAACTCCCTGGAAACATGAACACATGAAAGACGCGTTTCGGCAGTACCACTGCATTTATCCATTATAAAGGCAGTGGTACTGCCGAAATGAGTCACTCTTGTGTTCCTGTTTGACTTTGATTGCCTGCTCACTCTCATATTGGAATTTCGAGAGGTTTTTTGTTGTTGAAATATTTAGCGCTTGCTGTGGTGCTAATCTCTGTGCACCACCTGCCATTTGTCAGCACACCACACCAGAATACTGCATGTCATCAGTGATGTCACTGACCATGTCATGAATGATCTAATATGTGACATCATCAACAGCAGTGGATTGCGGGTGCGCGAAATATAGTTAGTACAACTAACTATATAGTAGCAATTTCAATGGTTTTGTATGAGTGAACTGTCCAGCTAACTATAACACCCCCAAAACTTATAGTTTTTTGAGTGAATTTCAAACGTTTTTGAAAAGCTAATTCCTAACTATATAAGGCCTGAAACCTATGGTTTTTTCAGTGAAGATATATATATATATCCATCCATCCAGTGGGTTATGTGTAGTTAGGACCATGTTGGCTCAGGACAAGTTTTTTTTACTTGCCCATATCTTTGGCACAGTTTGAAGAATCTTCACTAAATTGACCCAAAAAAGTGCCCTGTTGAATTTTGTGCATGGAAATTTCAGGGCGATTTGTGAAGTGGGAGAAGAGAAAAAGGGGGGGGGTCATAAGTGTGTTTCCCATGTTTATTCCCAACAGTCAAATCACTGCCACAGCCTAAAGCACTGGATGGAATTACACCAAATTTGGAAGAAAGGAAGATTTGGTTTTGCAGATCATTCTTTTAGTTGTTTGCTGTAAATCCATTCAGTATTTGCTGAGAAGTTTAAGAAAATAAAGCTAGTGGTATCTGTGACTGTGGTGACTTTGTGAATAATAACAAGCTTGTGCAGGAAAATGCAGAGCTCTGACTGGGTGCGAACACTTCAACCAGGTGTCGGCAGACATCTTGGAGCTCGGCTTCAGCCGATACCCCAAAAAATATTAAAAAAAGAAAAGGGGAAGGGTAGGTATACCCTGATCTCCAAGCCTTGGTCTTCCCCTAAAATACTGCCACAGCATAAAAGCATTTTTTTAAAATTTGTGGCAAAAATATAAAAAATACGAAGGCCGGGGTCCCACTCTTGTTTTCAAAAGGGCCCTTGGGTGGGCCAAACCCGGGGGCTATTGTTTTTTAAATGGAGGGGACTCAAGGCACACCGCTCCTAAGGCTCGTTGAGCCCCGGGGACCACCATTGCCTCAGGGCTTTATTAATAAAAAAGGAGGGGGCTCACAGGGCCCCCCTCAATGGGCTCAATAACCCCTGGGGACCACCACCTCCCTATGACAATTATACATTTTTGTGAGGCCTAGTGTTTTCCCTGAGCCCTGGGGACCACTACCTCCCCAGGGCTAAACAACAAAAATAAGGGGGCCCCATGGACCCGCCAACGCCTGGGGCACAAACAAATACATTTTGGCAAGAAAGGAAGAGGGGACCCCCTCTAAGGCCGTTCTTGGTCAGTAAGGAGTGGGGCTGCGCAGGCCATCCTGCTGGAGCCATACATGGCCCTGGGGACCGCCACCCCCCAGGGCTGGCTCTTGCTATGTCTCAGGGTGGCCACCCCGGGACAAAGTTGTTTTCACATGCTTGGCGGGAGGTTTCACAGCTCCCATCAAGCAACAGCAAGCACTCAGGTTCCAGTGGGCTTGAGCTGTCAAAGTGCTGCCGCCCACTAAAAACGGAGTTATCATCTCTTTCCCTGCCCATAGGCATGCAGGCATGCAAAGAGATGAAACAGATTGCTCCTGCATGGAGGAAGCTGCCTTTCCAGCAGCTCCCTCCATGTTGCAGCAATGCCAGCTCCCAAAAGGAGGCATGGAGCCAGCTGGTGAGAGCAAAAAGAGGCAGAATAAAGGTCAGAAAAATGCAAGATTAAGGTGAGAGATTAGCAAAAAGAGGAAGATTAAAGGTCAGAAATGAGCAGCAAGAGGCAGAATAAATGTGAGAAATAAGCGGAAAGAGGCAGAATAAAGGTGAGAAACAAGCAGAAGAAGACAGAATAAAGGTCAACAACAAGCAAAAAGAGTCAAGATAAAAGTGAGAAATGAGCTGAAAGAGGCAGCATGGAGGTGAGAACCAAGCAGAAAGAGCCATAATAAAGGTCAAAATCAAACAGAAAGAGGCAGAATATGGGTCAGCAAAGAGCAGAAAGAGGCAAAATAAAGGTCAGAAAAGAGCAGAAAAGGCAGAATATAGGTCAGAAACTAGCAGGAAAAGGCAGAATAAACAACAGAAGCAAGCAGAAGGAGGCAAAACAAAGGTCAGAAACAAGCAGAAAGAGGCCAAAGAAAGGTCAGAAACGAACAGAAAGGCAAAATAATGGCCAGGAACAAGCAGTAAGAGGCAAAAAAAGTTCACAAAGGAGCAGAAAAAAGCTAAATAAAGGTCGGCAATGAACAGAAAGAAGCAGAATAGAGATCAAAAACGAGCAGAAAGAGACAAAATAAAGATGAGAAATGAGGAAAATTAGGTCAAATAAAGGTCAGAAACGAGAAGGAAGAGGCAAAATTGAGGTCAGAAATGAGCAGAAAAAGGCAGATTAGACATCAGAAACAAGCAGAATAAGTCAGAATATAGATTGGTAAACAAGCAGAAGGGCAAAACAGAGGTCATAAACAAGCAACAAGAGGCAGAATAAAGGTCAGAAATGAGCAGGAAGAAGCAGAGTAAAGGTGAGCAACCGACAGAGAGAGGCAAGACTAAAGGTTAGAAACTAGCAAAAAGAGCAAGAATAAAGGTCAGCAGTAACCAGAAAGAGGCTAAATAAAGGTGAGAAATGAGCAACAAGATGCAGAATAGAGGTCAGAAACCAGCAGAAAGAGGTATAATACCATTCAGAAATTATCAGAAAGAGGGATATTCGAGGTCAGAAATGAGCAACAAGAGGCAAAATAAAAGTCTGAAACGAGCAGAAAGAGGCAGTATAAAGGTCAGAAAGGAGCAGGAAAAATATGAATTAAGGTAAGAAACAAGCCGAAAGAAGCAAAATAGAGGTCTGAAACCAGCAGCAAGAGGCAAAATAATGTCTAGAACGAGCAGAAAGAGGCAAAATATGGGTCAGCAGCAAGCAGAAAAGAGGCAAAATAAAAATGAGCTGCGAGCAGAAAGAGGCAGAATAGAAGCCAT